>NW_025963813.1:0-237500 GCF_023055435.1 Haliotis rufescens
CCTGGAGAGACAGGTGGTGGGAAAGGTCAGGGTCGGCTTCCAAGGAGACAAAGGTGGTGGAAAAGGTCAAGGGCGGCTTCCCAGGTGGTCGGAGGGTCAGGGTCGACCCGCCTGGCGAGTTTCAAGTCCTTACGAAAATATTTAAATTTCACGTTTTTGGAAGTCAGGTCGTCCTCGAACGGGCCCCCCTTGCGCCCCGAGGACATTGTTAAAAAAGGTCAAGGCGGCTTCTGAGGTGGTTGGAGGGTCAAGGTCGACCCGCCTGGCGAGTTTCAAGTCCTTACGAAAATTTTCACTTTTGACCCCAGACGAGACCCTGGGCTATAGCCTTAGGTGATTTTCCGACCAAAAAAAAAAAATTTCGGATGGGTCTCAGACCTTGCCAAAGGATGCTTTAGGTCATCTGAGCGGCCCGTAGCCGCTCGTTTTTCGATTTTGAGCAAGCCACGTCGGCCTGGAGACGGGCTCCCTAGCGCCTGGAGAGACAGGTGGTGGGAAAGGTCAGGGTCGGCTTCCAAGGAGACAAAGGTGGTGGAAAAGGTCAAGGGCGGCTTCCCAGGTGGTCGGAGGGTCAGGGTCGACCCGCCTGGCGAGTTTCAAGTCCTTACGAAAATATTTAAATTTCACGTTTTTGGAAGTCAGGTCGTCCTCGAACGGGCCCCCTTGCGCCCCGAGGACATTGTTAAAAAAGGTCAAGGCGGCTTCTGAGGTGGTTGGAGGGTCAAGGTCGACCCGCCTGGCGAGTTTCAAGTCCTTACGAAAATTTTCACTTTTGACCCCAGACGAGACCCTGGGCTATAGCCTTAGGTGATTTTCCGACCAAAAAAAAAAAAATTTCGGATGGGTCTCAGACCTTGCCAAAGGATGCTTTAGGTCATCTGAGCGGCCCGTAGCCGCTCGTTTTTCGATTTTGAGCAAGCCACGTCGGCCTGGAGACGGGCTCCCTAGCGCCTGGAGAGACAGGTGGTGGGAAAGGTCAGGGTCGGCTTCCAAGGAGACAAAGGTGGTGGAAAAGGTCAAGGGCGGCTTCCCAGGTGGTCGGAGGGTCAGGGTCGACCCGCCTGGCGAGTTTCAAGTCCTTACGAAAATATTTAAATTTCACGTTTTTGGAAGTCAGGTCGTCCTCGAACGGGCCCCCTTGCGCCCCGAGGACATTGTTAAAAAAGGTCAAGGCGGCTTCTGAGGTGGTTGGAGGGTCAAGGTCGACCCGCCTGGCGAGTTTCAAGTCCTTACGAAAATTTTCACTTTTGACCCCAGACGAGACCCTGGGCTATAGCCTTAGGTGATTTTCCGACCAAAAAAAAAAAAATTTCGGATGGGTCTCAGACCTTGCCAAAGGATGCTTTAGGTCATCTGAGCGGCCCGTAGCCGCTCGTTTTTCGATTTTGAGCAAGCCACGTCGGCCTGGAGACGGGCTCCCTAGCGCCTGGAGAGACAGGTGGTGGGAAAGGTCAGGGTCGGCTTCCAAGGAGACAAAGGTGGTGGAAAAGGTCAAGGGCGGCTTCCCAGGTGGTCGGAGGGTCAGGGTCGACCCGCCTGGCGAGTTTCAAGTCCTTACGAAAATATTTAAATTTCACGTTTTTGGAAGTCAGGTCGTCCTCGAACGGGCCCCCTTGCGCCCCGAGGACATTGTTAAAAAAGGTCAAGGCGGCTTCTGAGGTGGTTGGAGGGTCAAGGTCGACCCGCCTGGCGAGTTTCAAGTCCTTACGAAAATTTTCACTTTTGACCCCAGACGAGACCCTGGGCTATAGCCTTAGGTGATTTTCCGACCAAAAAAAAAAAAATTTCGGATGGGTCTCAGACCTTGCCAAAGGATGCTTTAGGTCATCTGAGCGGCCCGTAGCCGCTCGTTTTTCGATTTTGAGCAAGCCACGTCGGCCTGGAGACGGGCTCCCTAGCGCCTGGAGAGACAGGTGGTGGGAAAGGTCAGGGTCGGCTTCCAAGGAGACAAAGGTGGTGGAAAAGGTCAAGGGCGGCTTCCCAGGTGGTCGGAGGGTCAGGGTCGACCCGCCTGGCGAGTTTCAAGTCCTTACGAAAATATTTAAATTTCACGTTTTTGGAAGTCAGGTCGTCCTCGAACGGGCCCCCTTGCGCCCCGAGGACATTGTTAAAAAAGGTCAAGGCGGCTTCTGAGGTGGTTGGAGGGTCAAGGTCGACCCGCCTGGCGAGTTTCAAGTCCTTACGAAAATTTTCACTTTTGACCCCAGACGAGACCCTGGGCTATAGCCTTAGGTGATTTTCCGACCAAAAAAAAAAAAATTTCGGATGGGTCTCAGACCTTGCCAAAGGATGCTTTAGGTCATCTGAGCGGCCCGTAGCCGCTCGTTTTTCGATTTTGAGCAAGCCACGTCGGCCTGGAGACGGGCTCCCTAGCGCCTGGAGAGACAGGTGGTGGGAAAGGTCAGGGTCGGCTTCCAAGGAGACAAAGGTGGTGGAAAAGGTCAAGGGCGGCTTCCCAGGTGGTCGGAGGGTCAGGGTCGACCCGCCTGGCGAGTTTCAAGTCCTTACGAAAATATTTAAATTTCACGTTTTTGGAAGTCAGGTCGTCCTCGAACGGGCCCCCTTGCGCCCCGAGGACATTGTTAAAAAAGGTCAAGGCGGCTTCTGAGGTGGTTGGAGGGTCAAGGTCGACCCGCCTGGCGAGTTTCAAGTCCTTACGAAAATTTTCACTTTTGACCCCAGACGAGACCCTGGGCTATAGCCTTAGGTGATTTTCCGACCAAAAAAAAAAAAATTTCGGATGGGTCTCAGACCTTGCCAAAGGATGCTTTAGGTCATCTGAGCGGCCCGTAGCCGCTCGTTTTTCGATTTTGAGCAAGCCACGTCGGCCTGGAGACGGGCTCCCTAGCGCCTGGAGAGACAGGTGGTGGGAAAGGTCAGGGTCGGCTTCCAAGGAGACAAAGGTGGTGGAAAAGGTCAAGGGCGGCTTCCCAGGTGGTCGGAGGGTCAGGGTCGACCCGCCTGGCGAGTTTCAAGTCCTTACGAAAATATTTAAATTTCACGTTTTTGGAAGTCAGGTCGTCCTCGAACGGGCCCCCTTGCGCCCCGAGGACATTGTTAAAAAAGGTCAAGGCGGCTTCTGAGGTGGTTGGAGGGTCAAGGTCGACCCGCCTGGCGAGTTTCAAGTCCTTACGAAAATTTTCACTTTTGACCCCAGACGAGACCCTGGGCTATAGCCTTAGGTGATTTTCCGACCAAAAAAAAAAAAATTTCGGATGGGTCTCAGACCTTGCCAAAGGATGCTTTAGGTCATCTGAGCGGCCCGTAGCCGCTCGTTTTTCGATTTTGAGCAAGCCACGTCGGCCTGGAGACGGGCTCCCTAGCGCCTGGAGAGACAGGTGGTGGGAAAGGTCAGGGTCGGCTTCCAAGGAGACAAAGGTGGTGGAAAAGGTCAAGGGCGGCTTCCCAGGTGGTCGGAGGGTCAGGGTCGACCCGCCTGGCGAGTTTCAAGTCCTTACGAAAATATTTAAATTTCACGTTTTTGGAAGTCAGGTCGTCCTCGAACGGGCCCCCTTGCGCCCCGAGGACATTGTTAAAAAAGGTCAAGGCGGCTTCTGAGGTGGTTGGAGGGTCAAGGTCGACCCGCCTGGCGAGTTTCAAGTCCTTACGAAAATTTTCACTTTTGACCCCAGACGAGACCCTGGGCTATAGCCTTAGGTGATTTTCCGACCAAAAAAAAAAAAATTTCGGATGGGTCTCAGACCTTGCCAAAGGATGCTTTAGGTCATCTGAGCGGCCCGTAGCCGCTCGTTTTTCGATTTTGAGCAAGCCACGTCGGCCTGGAGACGGGCTCCCTAGCGCCTGGAGAGACAGGTGGTGGGAAAGGTCAGGGTCGGCTTCCAAGGAGACAAAGGTGGTGGAAAAGGTCAAGGGCGGCTTCCCAGGTGGTCGGAGGGTCAGGGTCGACCCGCCTGGCGAGTTTCAAGTCCTTACGAAAATATTTAAATTTCACGTTTTTGGAAGTCAGGTCGTCCTCGAACGGGCCCCCTTGCGCCCCGAGGACATTGTTAAAAAAGGTCAAGGCGGCTTCTGAGGTGGTTGGAGGGTCAAGGTCGACCCGCCTGGCGAGTTTCAAGTCCTTACGAAAATTTTCACTTTTGACCCCAGACGAGACCCTGGGCTATAGCCTTAGGTGATTTTCCGACCAAAAAAAAAAAAATTTCGGATGGGTCTCAGACCTTGCCAAAGGATGCTTTAGGTCATCTGAGCGGCCCGTAGCCGCTCGTTTTTCGATTTTGAGCAAGCCACGTCGGCCTGGAGACGGGCTCCCTAGCGCCTGGAGAGACAGGTGGTGGGAAAGGTCAGGGTCGGCTTCCAAGGAGACAAAGGTGGTGGAAAAGGTCAAGGGCGGCTTCCCAGGTGGTCGGAGGGTCAGGGTCGACCCGCCTGGCGAGTTTCAAGTCCTTACGAAAATATTTAAATTTCACGTTTTTGGAAGTCAGGTCGTCCTCGAACGGGCCCCCTTGCGCCCCGAGGACATTGTTAAAAAAGGTCAAGGCGGCTTCTGAGGTGGTTGGAGGGTCAAGGTCGACCCGCCTGGCGAGTTTCAAGTCCTTACGAAAATTTTCACTTTTGACCCCAGACGAGACCCTGGGCTATAGCCTTAGGTGATTTTCCGACCAAAAAAAAAAAAATTTCGGATGGGTCTCAGACCTTGCCAAAGGATGCTTTAGGTCATCTGAGCGGCCCGTAGCCGCTCGTTTTTCGATTTTGAGCAAGCCACGTCGGCCTGGAGACGGGCTCCCTAGCGCCTGGAGAGACAGGTGGTGGGAAAGGTCAGGGTCGGCTTCCAAGGAGACAAAGGTGGTGGAAAAGGTCAAGGGCGGCTTCCCAGGTGGTCGGAGGGTCAGGGTCGACCCGCCTGGCGAGTTTCAAGTCCTTACGAAAATATTTAAATTTCACGTTTTTGGAAGTCAGGTCGTCCTCGAACGGGCCCCCTTGCGCCCCGAGGACATTGTTAAAAAAGGTCAAGGCGGCTTCTGAGGTGGTTGGAGGGTCAAGGTCGACCCGCCTGGCGAGTTTCAAGTCCTTACGAAAATTTTCACTTTTGACCCCAGACGAGACCCTGGGCTATAGCCTTAGGTGATTTTCCGACCAAAAAAAAAAAAATTTCGGATGGGTCTCAGACCTTGCCAAAGGATGCTTTAGGTCATCTGAGCGGCCCGTAGCCGCTCGTTTTTCGATTTTGAGCAAGCCACGTCGGCCTGGAGACGGGCTCCCTAGCGCCTGGAGAGACAGGTGGTGGGAAAGGTCAGGGTCGGCTTCCAAGGAGACAAAGGTGGTGGAAAAGGTCAAGGGCGGCTTCCCAGGTGGTCGGAGGGTCAGGGTCGACCCGCCTGGCGAGTTTCAAGTCCTTACGAAAATATTTAAATTTCACGTTTTTGGAAGTCAGGTCGTCCTCGAACGGGCCCCCTTGCGCCCCGAGGACATTGTTAAAAAAGGTCAAGGCGGCTTCTGAGGTGGTTGGAGGGTCAAGGTCGACCCGCCTGGCGAGTTTCAAGTCCTTACGAAAATTTTCACTTTTGACCCCAGACGAGACCCTGGGCTATAGCCTTAGGTGATTTTCCGACCAAAAAAAAAAAAATTTCGGATGGGTCTCAGACCTTGCCAAAGGATGCTTTAGGTCATCTGAGCGGCCCGTAGCCGCTCGTTTTTCGATTTTGAGCAAGCCACGTCGGCCTGGAGACGGGCTCCCTAGCGCCTGGAGAGACAGGTGGTGGGAAAGGTCAGGGTCGGCTTCCAAGGAGACAAAGGTGGTGGAAAAGGTCAAGGGCGGCTTCCCAGGTGGTCGGAGGGTCAGGGTCGACCCGCCTGGCGAGTTTCAAGTCCTTACGAAAATATTTAAATTTCACGTTTTTGGAAGTCAGGTCGTCCTCGAACGGGCCCCCTTGCGCCCCGAGGACATTGTTAAAAAAGGTCAAGGCGGCTTCTGAGGTGGTTGGAGGGTCAAGGTCGACCCGCCTGGCGAGTTTCAAGTCCTTACGAAAATTTTCACTTTTGACCCCAGACGAGACCCTGGGCTATAGCCTTAGGTGATTTTCCGACCAAAAAAAAAAAAATTTCGGATGGGTCTCAGACCTTGCCAAAGGATGCTTTAGGTCATCTGAGCGGCCCGTAGCCGCTCGTTTTTCGATTTTGAGCAAGCCACGTCGGCCTGGAGACGGGCTCCCTAGCGCCTGGAGAGACAGGTGGTGGGAAAGGTCAGGGTCGGCTTCCAAGGAGACAAAGGTGGTGGAAAAGGTCAAGGGCGGCTTCCCAGGTGGTCGGAGGGTCAGGGTCGACCCGCCTGGCGAGTTTCAAGTCCTTACGAAAATATTTAAATTTCACGTTTTTGGAAGTCAGGTCGTCCTCGAACGGGCCCCCTTGCGCCCCGAGGACATTGTTAAAAAAGGTCAAGGCGGCTTCTGAGGTGGTTGGAGGGTCAAGGTCGACCCGCCTGGCGAGTTTCAAGTCCTTACGAAAATTTTCACTTTTGACCCCAGACGAGACCCTGGGCTATAGCCTTAGGTGATTTTCCGACCAAAAAAAAAAAAATTTCGGATGGGTCTCAGACCTTGCCAAAGGATGCTTTAGGTCATCTGAGCGGCCCGTAGCCGCTCGTTTTTCGATTTTGAGCAAGCCACGTCGGCCTGGAGACGGGCTCCCTAGCGCCTGGAGAGACAGGTGGTGGGAAAGGTCAGGGTCGGCTTCCAAGGAGACAAAGGTGGTGGAAAAGGGTCAAGGGCGGCTTCCCAGGTGGTCGGAGGGTCAGGGTCGACCCGCCTGGCGAGTTTCAAGTCCTTACGAAAATATTTAAATTTCACGTTTTTGGAAGTCAGGTCGTCCTCGAACGGGCCCCCTTGCGCCCCGAGGACATTGTTAAAAAAGGTCAAGGCGGCTTCTGAGGTGGTTGGAGGGTCAAGGTCGACCCGCCTGGCGAGTTTCAAGTCCTTACGAAAATTTTCACTTTTGACCCCAGACGAGACCCTGGGCTATAGCCTTAGGTGATTTTCCGACCAAAAAAAAAAAAATTTCGGATGGGTCTCAGACCTTGCCAAAGGATGCTTTAGGTCATCTGAGCGGCCCGTAGCCGCTCGTTTTTCGATTTTGAGCAAGCCACGTCGGCCTGGAGACGGGCTCCCTAGCGCCTGGAGAGACAGGTGGTGGGAAAGGTCAGGGTCGGCTTCCAAGGAGACAAAGGTGGTGGAAAAGGTCAAGGGCGGCTTCCCAGGTGGTCGGAGGGTCAGGGTCGACCCGCCTGGCGAGTTTCAAGTCCTTACGAAAATATTTAAATTTCACGTTTTTGGAAGTCAGGTCGTCCTCGAACGGGCCCCCTTGCGCCCCGAGGACATTGTTAAAAAAGGTCAAGGCGGCTTCTGAGGTGGTTGGAGGGTCAAGGTCGACCCGCCTGGCGAGTTTCAAGTCCTTACGAAAATTTTCACTTTTGACCCCAGACGAGACCCTGGGCTATAGCCTTAGGTGATTTTCCGACCAAAAAAAAAAAAATTTCGGATGGGTCTCAGACCTTGCCAAAGGATGCTTTAGGTCATCTGAGCGGCCCGTAGCCGCTCGTTTTTCGATTTTGAGCAAGCCACGTCGGCCTGGAGACGGGCTCCCTAGCGCCTGGAGAGACAGGTGGTGGGAAAGGTCAGGGTCGGCTTCCAAGGAGACAAAGGTGGTGGAAAAGGTCAAGGGCGGCTTCCCAGGTGGTCGGAGGGTCAGGGTCGACCCGCCTGGCGAGTTTCAAGTCCTTACGAAAATATTTAAATTTCACGTTTTTGGAAGTCAGGTCGTCCTCGAACGGGCCCCCTTGCGCCCCGAGGACATTGTTAAAAAAGGTCAAGGCGGCTTCTGAGGTGGTTGGAGGGTCAAGGTCGACCCGCCTGGCGAGTTTCAAGTCCTTACGAAAATTTTCACTTTTGACCCCAGACGAGACCCTGGGCTATAGCCTTAGGTGATTTTCCGACCAAAAAAAAAAAAATTTCGGATGGGTCTCAGACCTTGCCAAAGGATGCTTTAGGTCATCTGAGCGGCCCGTAGCCGCTCGTTTTTCGATTTTGAGCAAGCCACGTCGGCCTGGAGACGGGCTCCCTAGCGCCTGGAGAGACAGGTGGTGGGAAAGGTCAGGGTCGGCTTCCAAGGAGACAAAGGTGGTGGAAAAGGTCAAGGGCGGCTTCCCAGGTGGTCGGAGGGTCAGGGTCGACCCGCCTGGCGAGTTTCAAGTCCTTACGAAAATATTTAAATTTCACGTTTTTGGAAGTCAGGTCGTCCTCGAACGGGCCCCCTTGCGCCCCGAGGACATTGTTAAAAAAGGTCAAGGCGGCTTCTGAGGTGGTTGGAGGGTCAAGGTCGACCCGCCTGGCGAGTTTCAAGTCCTTACGAAAATTTTCACTTTTGACCCCAGACGAGACCCTGGGCTATAGCCTTAGGTGATTTTCCGACCAAAAAAAAAAAAATTTCGGATGGGTCTCAGACCTTGCCAAAGGATGCTTTAGGTCATCTGAGCGGCCCGTAGCCGCTCGTTTTTCGATTTTGAGCAAGCCACGTCGGCCTGGAGACGGGCTCCCTAGCGCCTGGAGAGACAGGTGGTGGGAAAGGTCAGGGTCGGCTTCCAAGGAGACAAAGGTGGTGGAAAAGGTCAAGGGCGGCTTCCCAGGTGGTCGGAGGGTCAGGGTCGACCCGCCTGGCGAGTTTCAAGTCCTTACGAAAATATTTAAATTTCACGTTTTTGGAAGTCAGGTCGTCCTCGAACGGGCCCCCTTGCGCCCCGAGGACATTGTTAAAAAAGGTCAAGGCGGCTTCTGAGGTGGTTGGAGGGTCAAGGTCGACCCGCCTGGCGAGTTTCAAGTCCTTACGAAAATTTTCACTTTTGACCCCAGACGAGACCCTGGGCTATAGCCTTAGGTGATTTTCCGACCAAAAAAAAAAAAATTTCGGATGGGTCTCAGACCTTGCCAAAGGATGCTTTAGGTCATCTGAGCGGCCCGTAGCCGCTCGTTTTTCGATTTTGAGCAAGCCACGTCGGCCTGGAGACGGGCTCCCTAGCGCCTGGAGAGACAGGTGGTGGGAAAGGTCAGGGTCGGCTTCCAAGGAGACAAAGGTGGTGGAAAAGGTCAAGGGCGGCTTCCCAGGTGGTCGGAGGGTCAGGGTCGACCCGCCTGGCGAGTTTCAAGTCCTTACGAAAATATTTAAATTTCACGTTTTTGGAAGTCAGGTCGTCCTCGAACGGGCCCCCTTGCGCCCCGAGGACATTGTTAAAAAAGGTCAAGGCGGCTTCTGAGGTGGTTGGAGGGTCAAGGTCGACCCGCCTGGCGAGTTTCAAGTCCTTACGAAAATTTTCACTTTTGACCCCAGACGAGACCCTGGGCTATAGCCTTAGGTGATTTTCCGACCAAAAAAAAAAAAATTTCGGATGGGTCTCAGACCTTGCCAAAGGATGCTTTAGGTCATCTGAGCGGCCCGTAGCCGCTCGTTTTTCGATTTTGAGCAAGCCACGTCGGCCTGGAGACGGGCTCCCTAGCGCCTGGAGAGACAGGTGGTGGGAAAGGTCAGGGTCGGCTTCCAAGGAGACAAAGGTGGTGGAAAAGGTCAAGGGCGGCTTCCCAGGTGGTCGGAGGGTCAGGGTCGACCCGCCTGGCGAGTTTCAAGTCCTTACGAAAATATTTAAATTTCACGTTTTTGGAAGTCAGGTCGTCCTCGAACGGGCCCCCTTGCGCCCCGAGGACATTGTTAAAAAAGGTCAAGGCGGCTTCTGAGGTGGTTGGAGGGTCAAGGTCGACCCGCCTGGCGAGTTTCAAGTCCTTACGAAAATTTTCACTTTTGACCCCAGACGAGACCCTGGGCTATAGCCTTAGGTGATTTTCCGACCAAAAAAAAAAAAATTTCGGATGGGTCTCAGACCTTGCCAAAGGATGCTTTAGGTCATCTGAGCGGCCCGTAGCCGCTCGTTTTTCGATTTTGAGCAAGCCACGTCGGCCTGGAGACGGGCTCCCTAGCGCCTGGAGAGACAGGTGGTGGGAAAGGTCAGGGTCGGCTTCCAAGGAGACAAAGGTGGTGGAAAAGGTCAAGGGCGGCTTCCCAGGTGGTCGGAGGGTCAGGGTCGACCCGCCTGGCGAGTTTCAAGTCCTTACGAAAATATTTAAATTTCACGTTTTTGGAAGTCAGGTCGTCCTCGAACGGGCCCCCTTGCGCCCCGAGGACATTGTTAAAAAAGGTCAAGGCGGCTTCTGAGGTGGTTGGAGGGTCAAGGTCGACCCGCCTGGCGAGTTTCAAGTCCTTACGAAAATTTTCACTTTTGACCCCAGACGAGACCCTGGGCTATAGCCTTAGGTGATTTTCCGACCAAAAAAAAAAAAATTTCGGATGGGTCTCAGACCTTGCCAAAGGATGCTTTAGGTCATCTGAGCGGCCCGTAGCCGCTCGTTTTTCGATTTTGAGCAAGCCACGTCGGCCTGGAGACGGGCTCCCTAGCGCCTGGAGAGACAGGTGGTGGGAAAGGTCAGGGTCGGCTTCCAAGGAGACAAAGGTGGTGGAAAAGGTCAAGGGCGGCTTCCCAGGTGGTCGGAGGGTCAGGGTCGACCCGCCTGGCGAGTTTCAAGTCCTTACGAAAATATTTAAATTTCACGTTTTTGGAAGTCAGGTCGTCCTCGAACGGGCCCCCTTGCGCCCCGAGGACATTGTTAAAAAAGGTCAAGGCGGCTTCTGAGGTGGTTGGAGGGTCAAGGTCGACCCGCCTGGCGAGTTTCAAGTCCTTACGAAAATTTTCACTTTTGACCCCAGACGAGACCCTGGGCTATAGCCTTAGGTGATTTTCCGACCAAAAAAAAAAAAATTTCGGATGGGTCTCAGACCTTGCCAAAGGATGCTTTAGGTCATCTGAGCGGCCCGTAGCCGCTCGTTTTTCGATTTTGAGCAAGCCACGTCGGCCTGGAGACGGGCTCCCTAGCGCCTGGAGAGACAGGTGGTGGGAAAGGTCAGGGTCGGCTTCCAAGGAGACAAAGGTGGTGGAAAAGGTCAAGGGCGGCTTCCCAGGTGGTCGGAGGGTCAGGGTCGACCCGCCTGGCGAGTTTCAAGTCCTTACGAAAATATTTAAATTTCACGTTTTTGGAAGTCAGGTCGTCCTCGAACGGGCCCCCTTGCGCCCCGAGGACATTGTTAAAAAAGGTCAAGGCGGCTTCTGAGGTGGTTGGAGGGTCAAGGTCGACCCGCCTGGCGAGTTTCAAGTCCTTACGAAAATTTTCACTTTTGACCCCAGACGAGACCCTGGGCTATAGCCTTAGGTGATTTTCCGACCAAAAAAAAAAAAATTTCGGATGGGTCTCAGACCTTGCCAAAGGATGCTTTAGGTCATCTGAGCGGCCCGTAGCCGCTCGTTTTTCGATTTTGAGCAAGCCACGTCGGCCTGGAGACGGGCTCCCTAGCGCCTGGAGAGACAGGTGGTGGGAAAGGTCAGGGTCGGCTTCCAAGGAGACAAAGGTGGTGGAAAAGGTCAAGGGCGGCTTCCCAGGTGGTCGGAGGGTCAGGGTCGACCCGCCTGGCGAGTTTCAAGTCCTTACGAAAATATTTAAATTTCACGTTTTTGGAAGTCAGGTCGTCCTCGAACGGGCCCCCTTGCGCCCCGAGGACATTGTTAAAAAAGGTCAAGGCGGCTTCTGAGGTGGTTGGAGGGTCAAGGTCGACCCGCCTGGCGAGTTTCAAGTCCTTACGAAAATTTTCACTTTTGACCCCAGACGAGACCCTGGGCTATAGCCTTAGGTGATTTTCCGACCAAAAAAAAAAAAATTTCGGATGGGTCTCAGACCTTGCCAAAGGATGCTTTAGGTCATCTGAGCGGCCCGTAGCCGCTCGTTTTTCGATTTTGAGCAAGCCACGTCGGCCTGGAGACGGGCTCCCTAGCGCCTGGAGAGACAGGTGGTGGGAAAGGTCAGGGTCGGCTTCCAAGGAGACAAAGGTGGTGGAAAAGGTCAAGGGCGGCTTCCCAGGTGGTCGGAGGGTCAGGGTCGACCCGCCTGGCGAGTTTCAAGTCCTTACGAAAATATTTAAATTTCACGTTTTTGGAAGTCAGGTCGTCCTCGAACGGGCCCCCTTGCGCCCCGAGGACATTGTTAAAAAAGGTCAAGGCGGCTTCTGAGGTGGTTGGAGGGTCAAGGTCGACCCGCCTGGCGAGTTTCAAGTCCTTACGAAAATTTTCACTTTTGACCCCAGACGAGACCCTGGGCTATAGCCTTAGGTGATTTTCCGACCAAAAAAAAAAAAATTTCGGATGGGTCTCAGACCTTGCCAAAGGATGCTTTAGGTCATCTGAGCGGCCCGTAGCCGCTCGTTTTTCGATTTTGAGCAAGCCACGTCGGCCTGGAGACGGGCTCCCTAGCGCCTGGAGAGACAGGTGGTGGGAAAGGTCAGGGTCGGCTTCCAAGGAGACAAAGGTGGTGGAAAAGGTCAAGGGCGGCTTCCCAGGTGGTCGGAGGGTCAGGGTCGACCCGCCTGGCGAGTTTCAAGTCCTTACGAAAATATTTAAATTTCACGTTTTTGGAAGTCAGGTCGTCCTCGAACGGGCCCCCTTGCGCCCCGAGGACATTGTTAAAAAAGGTCAAGGCGGCTTCTGAGGTGGTTGGAGGGTCAAGGTCGACCCGCCTGGCGAGTTTCAAGTCCTTACGAAAATTTTCACTTTTGACCCCAGACGAGACCCTGGGCTATAGCCTTAGGTGATTTTCCGACCAAAAAAAAAAAAATTTCGGATGGGTCTCAGACCTTGCCAAAGGATGCTTTAGGTCATCTGAGCGGCCCGTAGCCGCTCGTTTTTCGATTTTGAGCAAGCCACGTCGGCCTGGAGACGGGCTCCCTAGCGCCTGGAGAGACAGGTGGTGGGAAAGGTCAGGGTCGGCTTCCAAGGAGACAAAGGTGGTGGAAAAGGTCAAGGGCGGCTTCCCAGGTGGTCGGAGGGTCAGGGTCGACCCGCCTGGCGAGTTTCAAGTCCTTACGAAAATATTTAAATTTCACGTTTTTGGAAGTCAGGTCGTCCTCGAACGGGCCCCCTTGCGCCCCGAGGACATTGTTAAAAAAGGTCAAGGCGGCTTCTGAGGTGGTTGGAGGGTCAAGGTCGACCCGCCTGGCGAGTTTCAAGTCCTTACGAAAATTTTCACTTTTGACCCCAGACGAGACCCTGGGCTATAGCCTTAGGTGATTTTCCGACCAAAAAAAAAAAAATTTCGGATGGGTCTCAGACCTTGCCAAAGGATGCTTTAGGTCATCTGAGCGGCCCGTAGCCGCTCGTTTTTCGATTTTGAGCAAGCCACGTCGGCCTGGAGACGGGCTCCCTAGCGCCTGGAGAGACAGGTGGTGGGAAAGGTCAGGGTCGGCTTCCAAGGAGACAAAGGTGGTGGAAAAGGTCAAGGGCGGCTTCCCAGGTGGTCGGAGGGTCAGGGTCGACCCGCCTGGCGAGTTTCAAGTCCTTACGAAAATATTTAAATTTCACGTTTTTGGAAGTCAGGTCGTCCTCGAACGGGCCCCCTTGCGCCCCGAGGACATTGTTAAAAAAGGTCAAGGCGGCTTCTGAGGTGGTTGGAGGGTCAAGGTCGACCCGCCTGGCGAGTTTCAAGTCCTTACGAAAATTTTCACTTTTGACCCCAGACGAGACCCTGGGCTATAGCCTTAGGTGATTTTCCGACCAAAAAAAAAAAAATTTCGGATGGGTCTCAGACCTTGCCAAAGGATGCTTTAGGTCATCTGAGCGGCCCGTAGCCGCTCGTTTTTCGATTTTGAGCAAGCCACGTCGGCCTGGAGACGGGCTCCCTAGCGCCTGGAGAGACAGGTGGTGGGAAAGGTCAGGGTCGGCTTCCAAGGAGACAAAGGTGGTGGAAAAGGTCAAGGGCGGCTTCCCAGGTGGTCGGAGGGTCAGGGTCGACCCGCCTGGCGAGTTTCAAGTCCTTACGAAAATATTTAAATTTCACGTTTTTGGAAGTCAGGTCGTCCTCGAACGGGCCCCCTTGCGCCCCGAGGACATTGTTAAAAAAGGTCAAGGCGGCTTCTGAGGTGGTTGGAGGGTCAAGGTCGACCCGCCTGGCGAGTTTCAAGTCCTTACTAACTTTGATTCTTACAGATGGCTTCGAAATTAGTTTAAGAAGTCATTTTTCAGAGAAAAAAGTTTATTTTGAGCAACAAAGAACTTTGTCAATAAATTCAAGAAAGGATCCCTCGTGCTTTTTGGGAAAGGAATGCTGAAAAGAGGGAGAAGCATTCGTACAATCAGCATGAAATATATCAGTTGAACACTGGCATCACCATTTTTTTAAAAACTTCTGTATGTCAGTGACACTGTTTGATTATTCAACTCTGATTTACATTAATTTGGATCTACCTCTGACAGAACATTTTAGAAACAGACCAAAACGATCTAAACAGACCATTTTTAATAAGAAATGCTTATTTACAATAAGAATTATATATTCTTGTTTTAAAACGTTGAAATAAAGAAAGACTTGATGATCCTCTAGGTGAATTACTGCAAGCAACAAAACAACTATATAACACCAACTCGAGGAAAACTGTTTAATAAACTGTTTGACCGTGGTACATCCCATCCCCAGTGGAGGAAACAGTATGATTTGTTCACTGTACAAGGCAGGAAATATCCAAGAGCCTAAAAATTATAGAGGAATATCCACAGATGAATATCCCTCATTTAATCATTTTGTAAAATACTCTGTGCTGTTTTCAAGAGAAGACCAGATTTGCGGGCTATGATCCAAAAAACTTATCTGAAAAGAGGGAAGATTTTATTGAATTTTTATCGATTTTGCAAAAGCATTTGATCTTGTCAATCATAAAGATGTAAATAAATATGGGTATGAGGGGGGAATTTCTACATTTTGTTGTATCAATCTAATCTGTCTTCTTGTGTTAGAACAGGAAATGGTTTAACTGATGACATTAGGTGTAATATTGACACCCGTCAGGGTTACACTTTAAGCCCACTAATGCTTATCATTTTATAAAATAGTTGTTTAATATGTTGGATATAAATGGTGTAAATGGTACCTTCGTTTCCTCCGACCATCCCAGTGTTGCAGCTCTTTCATTTGTAGGTGATTTATCTGGAGAATCTGGGAATTCAATTAGAAAGGAAAATTAATCTACATGAAGATTTTTTGTGTTGGCACTGGTATGAGTATAAATCTGAGTAAGACAAAAATAATGGTATTTCGTAAAGGTGGTCGACTCCGCTCTTATGAAAAGTGGTGTTATGAAACACAAAACATTGCTCCTACACTCTCATGGTCTAAGGCACAAAGCTGTTTTACTGCACAGGCAAACAAGGCTTGCATGTCCTTTTATCCTTATCACCATATACTTTGAAGGATTTCATGTATTCATGTATTGAAAGTCTTTAATGCTATGGTTTCACAAGTACTCCGTTACGGTCAAGAAATTTGAGGCATCGCTAATTGTAAAATTATTGAAACTATGCACAGAAACTTCGGTAAAAGGCTTCTCAAGTTAAAGAAGTACATCGATACTGGTATGGCACTTGGTGAATGTGGACGAATACCCTTACAATATGATTATATGAGTGTGTTAGATATCGGTGCAGACTAATTCATTTCGATATAGGAAGTCTACCGCATCAATGTTATGCAATGCTCAAAGCACTAGATGATGTTTGAAGGAGTACTTGGGTATCATCCCTTTGAAATATGGATTTCGTCTTGTGTGGTTGGTTCAGATGTAATAATTTTAGACTGGCTATGGAAATTCTCACCTTGCTCACATAACATGTCATATGTTGAGGATTAGTTAAATGTTATGCCGATCTGTAAATGCTACAAGATTGTTTTCCATCACATGTATTACGTATACATCAAACCGTTCACCGTTCATTATTATATTAAAGTCTTGTGAAAACACAAATATGCTAGTGTGCCTCGGGCGATACTTGTGTAAAGTGCAAAATAAGAAATTCACCTTCACTTTTGCAACTATCATTCTATTGATCTCCTGTATTATAAATTTAATACTGTATATCTGTGAACAATATTGCTGAACGTTTTAACCATATTGTACCAACTGCTAGTATACCAGCACGCTTGGACAAAAAAACACCACTGAAATGTATTATTGGCCTGTGGTCTTACATTCCTGAAACACATGTACGTGTATATCTATGTCTATGTCATTAGGCCTATCTGGGATTTAGAGACCTCATAATGAGGTCATTTGGAATGTCCCAACTACATTTAAACCAACCAATCAAACAAACTTGCTATGCTGCGCCCGAGTATGAGGTATTACTTTTTAGAAGAAAGACCTGATAAGTTGGGCAGCAGATGTAATTTGAACCTTGTGTTTCATACATCCAATGTTTTCAACTCGAAGACAAGAAATGAAAAGTTTTCTTAATGGAAACGATCCTGCAACCTCACACACTGAGCCACCGGGGCAGGTGATGAATGTTCAATTTTAGATGTCATGACATAGGTTTGTCTATGCTGCCCGTGTTTTTATTCTCCCCTCGTTTAGATTTTTTCAAACCTTTCTGGTTAGTTCGTCCTCGTCCTTCCACTGTCTCACACAAACAATGTATTTCACATAAAATGGTACTCATTATACACGTTTAAACATTTCTTGGAACAAAAAGATATTCAAAAGAATGTTAAAGATGGTCCCAAGAAAAGAGAAAATAGTGCCAAGTTTCGCACAGTAGCGCGTAGGGAATAGAGACAGTTTGGACAAATAACAGCCGCTGGATAATTCAAGAGACTGTTCCATACACTACTGACGATCCAAAAATGGGGAACGATCATTTTAGATTTTTAGGAACGGCCCAGGAATACATCATACCTGGGAGAATTCCTTTCACGACAAGGGAGAATTTCTTTCCCAAAATTTCCCAAAACAGCTGTGCTAGCTCACGTGTAATTTGATCTAGGTCCTTGTCATTTTTCCTAATATATATTTATTTCTATATTCAGGGACCATCATGTCGCTGCAAACGTCCCATAGCAGCTATTGCACCCTTGCACCTGTCGCCGATTGCTCATTATCCCAGAGAGGAATACGAAGAATGTAGGTAAGTAATGTTTAGGTTACATAGAGCAGCACATGCAAAGGTAAATCTTTGCAGCAACAGAAAGTCCAAAAATACTCCGTCATACAAGAGAGAGCTTCAGTTTTTGTTCACTCTTTCTGCCACGCCAAATTAAACAATGGTGTAGTCGGCATGTCACAAACATTTAGTCACACTGTCGCCCATATTGGCTGAAAATAAGTCGACTGCATTGACACGTCATTACAAAGATATCAAAAATAAATAAATATTTCACCAATAATAAAAAATAATATTGTGGATTTTATAATACAAAAATTACCATCATGGAACCAACTTCTGTCATTTTCCCTCGTGTTCAATATCAATGTCATATTATGCCTTCGTGTAAGTAGGTATAAAGGAGGCAGCTCACCTGCGGGAGTGGGCCCATTGTCGACTACGTATTAAAAAGAGTAAAATTATTTATGTTCCTTTACTTCCCACAACAACAATCCCCACCCACCCCTCCTTCCCCTGAAGAAATCCATAAGCTGTATCTGACAGAGACGAAGCCTTTCACTGTAATGTTCACTGCCCTGCACATTTTGTGATGCAATTCGGATACATAGTTGTGGTGCGAAGTGGTACCCACATTCGAACCCACAATCATAGGATTCTGGCGTGCCCAAGGGATGCAACTCTGAACAGCTGATTGTGCCACCTTAGACGACTGGGCCACGCGTGCCCCAAGATATATTCTGTTTAAATTGGTTTGGTTTGGTTTGGTTTATTTGTTGTTTAACACCGCTCTCAGCAATATTCCAGCTATATGACGGCAGTCTGTGAATTATCGAGTCTGGACTAGACAAATCAGTGATTGACATTATGAGCATGGACCCACACAATTTGGACCTGCATCAACCAAGTCGGCAACCCTGACCACCCGATTCCATTAGGCGCCTCTTATGACAAGCATAGTCACCATTTGCGGCAAGCATGGGTTGCTGAAGACCTGTTCTAAACCAGATCTTCTGTTTTAATGTGAGTGTGGTATGAATGTCATATCTATCTGCATTACAGCAGTTTATTCATGGGGCATTATGCTGAGCCTCAACAATGCCTGGTCAATCTTCACACAGGGTGGCAGGGGTGGATGCTTATAATAAACAAAAACTGGACAAGCATTACTTATTGTTTACAATTTGTAGACAAAAGTTTTGCCAATCTGCCTTTAGAATATGGACAGACACAAACACAGTCAGGCAAGTTTCAACATAAATATATGTTTTGGACAGGTAGGATTTTGAATACATAAAAAATATGATTTGAATCTTTCATGTTTTGTTTTATTGAACTGCGTAGCAGCATACACTCAGCTGTGATGCTGGCAGATTTGCATATTGGGTTGATGCTCACTGGAATGCTCACTGTTATGGTACAGCTTTTATGGTATAATCTGAGGATACAACTGGGGGGTTTGCAGAGTAGACCAATGACCAATAGATATATTCAGCAATATAGGTCAGCACTGTGTACTTGGTAAAGTGACACACAATGAGCCAGCTGGTGGTCAGGATGTGTGAGCTGGCTCATTTTGTGACACTTTACCAAGCTCACACATCCGACCACGTAGCTACATGGTTTCAATGGACCTGATATGCAGCAGTCACCCAGGGATGATTGGATAGTAATGGAGAACAAGCCACGTCTTCCTGGGTACCTTTTATTTGGTTTTATTAAAACCCTGCAACTGTGGAGGACAACAATAAACTGGTGCTGCATTTGGTATATGATTTCATGTGCACTGTTTGTTTTGTCAAACAGTTTATGTCACTGAAAAGGTAATGAGTTGAACTTAGATCTGATGTGCTTGTCTTCATCATGAAAACAATAGTAGTCAGCCTCAGTGTCTCCTGATAGCCTCAGGGTTAAAGTGTTCACTTGTCATGCCAGGTACGGGTTCAATTGAGTATAATGTGTGAAGCCCATTTCTGGTGTCCTCTGCCATGATATTAATGTAGTATTGTCAAAAGTCACATTAAACCATTGCTCACTGACTGACTGACTCACTCATTATCATTTCATGAAGCTTATATTACCTCTTTAGGTTCTGGTGCCTGTGACTTGAAACATTGTTCTCTCCAATGACTTAAGGTGACTGTAGCTAAAGACATTGTTGGGGTGCATCTGTCTCCATCAGTAGGGTGCGAATACAGTTATACTTACACAAATACCACATTAATTTCACCTTGTCAAGCAAACTAATAATATTTTCTTTTAAAACTTTTGTCAAGGGTTTAGAGTTAATTAGATTAACATGTACGAGACAATGGTCGCAACTCACAGAACACCTGAAGAGTATAATACTAACTTAATGCTTGGGAATGCTGAGTAATCCTTGTGGGTTCAATAATAATTTGATAAAAACCAAAAGTTGCTAGTGGTTCTAGTGGTTTTAGGATACTAAGGTAATCTATATATATTAATATTACCTGCAACTATTGAATCAATATCTAGGTCAATTGCGTTGCCTTATAACATATCAATCAAGCCCCAGTATTGACTACTTTAAGTATGTTACAACATACCAATAAACAGGTGTTCCTTCTTTCTAGTAATTTTCATCCAAAATGCCTCAAGTCCTATTAATAAGTTGTCCATGCATACAGTGAATAAGTTGTCATTATATAGATGGAAACCCCTCCACCCCTTGTACATGTTGTAGACCTATCTAGTGTAAATGCACTGCGGAAACCTGGTTAAGTTATTTCTTCATTAAGATATTAGAGTGTAACCATGTTTATTTAATACATATAACATTATATCATTACATTTGATGTTAAAAATATGAATCTTGTAATTGGGACTTCCTATACTAGGCAGCTGTATCCCCCTCATGCTGAAAGTACAGATGAACTAGATAACATAATATAGATGTAGTCTGTGTTTAAAAACATTCTGCTCTTTGTACAAAGAACCTTACAATTAAATGCCCTATTTCTCTGTTGATACTGTACAAAACCAACTCCAATCAAAAACTTTCACAGGATCAACTTGGATAGAAACTCAGAGTATGCAAAGTAAGGTGTCAAGACAGTTGTTTTAATATAAGAATTATTGATGATTTATCATATCTGTATCAGAATGCATGAGCTGGTGGCATGTGGTCCTGTGCACAGTGCACAAGTCACAAATCATGTCAAGTTAAGCAACACTGGTCGTGGAGAATGGTTGGATCCACTGTGTACAGCAGCTCGGCTGCTAAGATTTTCTTGGACTTTGGTACTGCCTCACTCTGAAGCACATTTAACAAATGTGGTGTCCCCTTGGGCAAGTGACTGTTTGAAATGTGCCTTTGTTCACCCAGCCGTGAATGGGTTCCCGGTAGGATGAGATGTCAATGTGACTGTTAACCTTCTCGTGCCTCAAGTCAGTTTGGGTTGTATACTCCCCAGGGAGCTGAGAATGATTGCTAAGTGCATGCTGATCCATTGAATGGGGTAATTTGTGTGCTTTGAGCAACCACATAGTGGATGGAGAACAGTGCCTAACAAATGCACTTGTGTTGTATGAAATGTTGATGCAGTATAAAGATTTTCAAATGTTAAAAAAAGTAATAATGCCAAACAGGAATAATAAATATCACACAAGGCATGTCAGCACAACAGAGGTCATCCACAAGGCATTTGTCCAGTGACCATGACAAAATAAAGTTCAGAATAAATTATCATGTCCATGAATAAATATATGCACTGAAAGTCAAGTCACAGTTTAGACGATTGATGACAGTAAAGCCCTCCCACAGATCATAATTATATTGACAAAATATGATATAATTGTTTGTACAGAACATGCATGTTTCATGTAGTTGAACTGTTGAACAGATTGTTACTCTAGACCATCATTCGGTTTTTATTTTGATGTGGTTTCTATTTTCTTACTGATAGAAATTTGTTTGTTTAGAAATGGATGTAGTTACTTTGGCTGCTCTGTGAAGATACGTTTGAGGGGCTGATCATCTTTGCAGATCAGGAGGAGTATGGCCTTTTTACCTATTTGGGTTTGAATTTTGTATTTTGTAAAGCCATCTGCAACCTTCACTTGCGTCCATTGGGCTTGCCATGCCATTTGTCCTTTGATTTTGCATTTTCTCCAGTTTGCTAAAGGGAATAAGGTTTATCTCTGTTTTGTCCAAAGCTAGCTTTGCCAGTGTGTCTGCGGCTTCATTCCCATGAATATCTATGTGAGACAGGGATAATTTACCTATTCAAATGTCTTATATAGGCCCAACTAAACACAGATTAATTACTTCATATTTTAAACTTGTTTTGACAATTGCTGAGAGTCACTTTGCTGAACCATTGTGCATGATGTACCCCTCTACTCATCGTTTTTGCCCACTTCACCTAATTTACCAGTAGGAGAGAAACAAGTTATAAGGTGCTGTGTGCAGACTGGGTTCATCAATCAGGTGATGTGGGTATGGAAGAGCCCCCTCCTGAATTCTTAAGGGGTTCCCTGAGGGCCAAATAGTAGAACAAAACATGGATGATTGAAAAGAAGATGAAGAAGTCTCTGTGGTCATTCAAGACAATTTAATGGCAGTTCGTTATTTTGTCATCATAGGCCTGGCATCACACAGACATCATGTGGTTACATAAAAAAGTATGAATTGGGTGCATATAATTGTTGGACCGGCAACTGAATGGCAGAAATTACAACCCACAACAAATTTGGAAACTCTTCCAACTAACCAGATGGCACGCACACTTTTACGGGTCAACTATCACAACATACTTACAGTCTAAACTGCAAGTCTGGCAAATAACGTCTCAAATTGTGCTTCCAAAATTGATCTGCAAGGACTTGACTATGGCGCCACCTGCGCCGTCCTATGATTTCGCTGGCAGGGTAGACCACCTGTTGAAGGGATTGATCCAGGCATCCCATCAGCAGAACATGGCGAGTAATGGGATCTATGTCACGCACATCAATATACACATAACCTAATGGTTTAGAGTTCAAAATGTCTTCTATTTCAGCAAATACTGTTTGAAATACAGGTTCAGTGACTGATTGGTCTCTCAAGATTACCTTGAGTCCATCCTTGACATTTTCTGTTAAACCACATCTTACACAAATCTGAACGGTCCTCGGATGGGACATCTTGCACAACAGAATCATCATTACTGGTCCGCTGTCAAACATGAAATCCTCCATCATCCAACAGATTCCCAATATCATGGAGCAAGTTTCTAGCATCTTCACTAGTTGGCACGCTGTCCAGGCAGTTGTCGACATAGAAAGCCTCTATAACAGATCTCTTGACATGTTCTTTACCCGACCTGTGGTCCTTTACATGCCTCTGTAGGGCATAAGTAGCCCATACTGGACTGCACTTTGTTCCAAATGGCAGTACTTGCCATTCATAAATGTCCGGTTCACTATGACATCTCATGTCAAGCCACAGAAAACGAAGAAGTGATCTGTCCCTTGGCAAAAGTCGCACTTGATGGAACATAGCCTTTATGTCCCCAGCATTGGCAAAAGAATGCTGTCGAAATCTCAAAAGAACTCCGAGTAGGGATGGTCCCAAATGTGGTCCAGGTAACAATTTCTTGTTGAGATTTTTATCGTCATGTTCATCAGAACAATTAAACACCAACCTGTGTTTACCATTGTGTTCCACAATATGATGAGGAATCTACCATGACTTGGAAGTCTTCCTCGTCACTAATAACTTGTACTAGCCCAGCATCAACTAAGTTTTGAACAAGATCACTGTTAATTTCTGCCCTTGCTGCATGATTCAGTAAACGGTGCTCCATACGTTGAAGTGTTGGGATCATCTGTTCTTTTGATGCCCCAAACACTGTGTCATTGAATCGCAACAATGGAGTTGCCTATCGATAAACACCATTCACTTCCACTCTTTGAGTGTCAGTTTCTAGAATATTCATGGCAAGGTTATCCCACTTGGTCCACTTCTAACTGGCTCTTGAGGTACGATCCGTTCGGCCATGTTCATACAATGTAACTTCAACAACTTTCAACATGGTACTAAAGGGCTTAGATGGCTGATCAAGATATGCTTGTACAGACGAGGAAGAGGTCTTTGAAAACATCACCTTCTGTGCAGTCATATGTCTGCATGCATCATTTTGGGCAGTAGGATGCAACTCATCGAAAACATCAATCTCTCAACCAAGATTCAACTTCCAGATCAGAAAGCTTCTTAAACACTGGGCATGTGATGATGTATACATTTAGGACAGTAGCCCTTGTACTGTGGTTTGACCTTGTTGACCCTGTTGTCTGCCATTTGAAGCATTTTGTTGAGTGTAGAATGTTGATGCAGAACTTGTTTCCTTACTTTGTTGGCTGGAGAAAACTGTACATCGAGACATTCGCTTATCAGACTTCATGGAGTCACTCCCAGGCACCGCTTGATGAGATAATCTCTTGGCCCTTGATTTTGGCTGTAACCACTGGTCAAGGTGGGTCAAGTTGTATGTTGCATTAGAAGCAGAATCATACAGTCCCTGTTTGATACAGTACTCTGTAAAGTTATCAAACATCCCATGTGGAAGCTTGGTGATCAGAGTTGACACATGTGAAGCACAATACAGTTCAGCTCCACTCTGCATGGATTTCAACATCCCAACAAACGACTGAAAACATAAGGCAAAATTCTCAAAGGCATCATAATCTCCAAACCTAATTGGTGGACTGTTAAGCAAGGCACTTATCTCACTCTGAATCAGTTGGCCTGCACTACCATGTGTGTGTTGCAACACCTGCACAGCTTTTGTGTAAGGAGTAGGGTGAAAGCACAGCACTTGGATGGAGAGTGTGATTATGGTCTACATATGAATGTTCAATTTCATGCTTGATATGTCTATCAGTGGATGGTTCACCTTGGTCAGTTAACTGCGCAGGGTATGTTACCTCAGTGTTACGTTCCCTGTATGTTACCTCAGTGTTAAGTTCCCTGGGATAGGATGTCTCACTGACTACTGGCTCCTTTATCCAATCACCACGGTCAATCATTGATGAAATTAACTTTGCTTCTTTATACATATTCTCAGCTTCTCTTAAGTTTCTTTTTTAGCAACCTGTGACATCCTACTTTCCTTCTCTTTCTTGATACTCCTCTCAATGTCTCTCACTTATGTCTAGTTTCAGATGCTTCATCCTCCATATGCTTAATGTGAACAGCTATATGTCTAGCAGTTTGCTTATCACTTAGTCTTGACAAGACAAAACGGACGAACTAGTAGAATGTGCACTTCCACACTTATTTCTGATCATGTGGTCATTATTTCATCAAGTTCATAATCCACTCACCTACATAATCTGACAAATAGGCAAGTGGTAGTCTGCGCCTGGACGAAAACTGGACAGGGCATCCGTCTTGTGAGCGCAACCATGTTTCAACGAGAATATCATTGTCATCACTGTCAAAGTTCATAGTTAGGCACAATCCTTACATATCCGGCTCGCAGGACCATATAAAGAAGACAAAGAAGTCTCCGTGGTCATTCAAGACAATCTAATGGCAGTTAGTTATTTCCTCATCATAGGCACGTCATGGTGGTTTGTCAACACATGCAAACAGACAGCACATGGTCACATAAAAAAGTATAAATCGGGCGCATATAATTGTTGGACTGGCAACGGAATGGCAGAAATTACACCCCACGACATGTACACAGCATCAGCAATAGGTGAACAGCCTTACTATTTTTATTATTATTGAACAGCATTCATTCATTACTTTATGACAATGATGGTGATACAAGATTCATTCAAAGCATAATTTGTTGAGTTTCACCTGTTTTTGCGAACAGTGAGTGGTTTCATACTTCCTAATCATATGCATGAACTTCATCCACTCATATTTCCATGTATTTTTGTTCAGGTTAAATGTCTGTTCCCATCCACCAAGCAGACGAGACACATGGTAAATGGAGTCTACTCATGCCTACAGTGTTACAGAAACATCTTTATGCATCAGTGACTGTCTCAGCTACTGTCTTCTACCTTGACATAAAGTGGCATAGCCCTCCATGTTATTGTGGACTGTGACATGCCTACACAAACACATTAAGTACATATTTTATTATTTTTTTGTATTTTCTGTTCCCCTTTCAGACATTTAGTAAAATATATGAAATATTTGCAACAACATGTCAAATTGGTATGGTTTTACTATTAAGTTATTGTGACAAGTTAAAAATGTGGATATATGTTACGCAATATTATATAAAATATGTCTCAGTGTATTGTTACTATAATACCTATCTTTAAAGTCATATGTCACTACAGTTAATTGGTTGTCCAGCAGCACTAAGAAATTCAAGGGGAGTCTTAATCCTGACGTGGTACTGACCCACTGTGAACCATCTGAGCTGACGTTGTACTGACCCACTGTGAAACCAACTAAACTAACTTTGTAACGACCCACTGTGAACCATCTGAGCTGACATGGTACCTGTGATATGATCCTATTTCGTTTTAGATCATAGATTAATATCTGGTTCGTTTCTGGACGAGTTACGATTTTAGTAGGTTATCATCTCTCACATGTCAATGACACCATGTTGCTCACGTTTATTAAAAGTTTAAATTGAAGACTTGTGTTCTGCCATGGACAGAAACTGTTACATGGTGGCAGCGGTGCAAAGAAGTCTACGCATCACCGACTCGATCTTGTTCATGCCTTTTGACATGTTTTGAACTGTATCTATGTATCTGACAGTCGGCGTGCTGTTTCGACTACGCGCCATGTGGACTGAATCATGGATGTCACTGTGACCGTAACTATTCCCAGCTTTGTGCATTTAACCAGTAACTATCAGTATTTGGTATACAATCAGAACATTTCACGAACGAACATTGTACCGTAGCATATTTCCTCAGTGTGACTGATGAACTTTTCACTGAGCACACACTCCTTAGCGCCAAGTTTTCTTGTGACGCGATCGTAAAATCACCATGGCAGAGTCAATACCGTCACCTTGCATGGACTGCTCACACCCGGACATAGGTCAAGCTTTTAAGGAATTTAAGCAAACTAGTGAACTTTGGTTTAAGATTAAAGGTATCAAGCCAGAAGATCAACACAGTTAAATTATTTTATGGTCTGGCAA
The DNA here is from genome assembly GCF_023055435.1 of Haliotis rufescens. Lineage (NCBI taxonomy): Eukaryota > Metazoa > Mollusca > Gastropoda > Lepetellida > Haliotidae > Haliotis > Haliotis rufescens. The sequence continues at coordinate 26,155 of NW_025963813.1, forward strand.
AGAAGGTCTTAGAATGTTCAACACATGGAATCTAACTGATGAAAATTTAAACAATCCCGAGAATTTATGGCAAAAGTTTTCTTCTCAAATTGAACCTGAAGAAAATTTCAGAATTCATAGATTAGAGTTTCTTCGTTACAAACAGAAGGACAATGAGACTATTGATGACTTTATCACAAGATGTAAAGCAAAAGCTATGAAGTGTTTGTTTAAAGACAATGATGCATTAGAGGAGAGAATGATTGAAGTTTTCATTGCTGGTGTTCTATACCCATGGTACAGAAAACATTGCTAGGACGTGATGAAAAATTAACCCTCTAGGAAGCCATTGATATTGGTAGGAGACATGAAGCAAGTGTTAACCATATGTCCCAGTTTAAGAATCTAGATGGTAAGGTTTTAAAAGCTGATGAGATTCAGCATGTTTGCTGGTTTTGTGGAACAAAACACTCTTTCAAATCTAGAAAAGTATGTCCAGCAGTCAACAGTAAATGCAAAATGTGTGGTAAAATTGGGCATTGGCAGGAAATGTGTCAACAGGGAAGAGAGTGACCGCAGCATAGACGAAAGACAGTCAAGGCGCCATCAACAGTCTAGGTCAAGGAGTCGTGGACGACAGTCTCGTAGGAATGATGAACATATGTCACGACAGTCTCAGCATAAGCAAAAGTCATACCAACATTCACAAAAACAACATGATATTGACTATGTGAGTGAGGAGTTTGAACATTTCCATTTTGAATCTATTACTTTTGTTGATGAGGTAGCCAAAGACAACGTTGATGAACTGAAAGTAAACCTAGATGTTTAGCTGTGTAGCCGTCAAGGCAGCCACACCTTAAAGGTTAAAGTGGATACAGGCTCACAAGGAAATCTACTACCACTTCGTGTATACAGAAGAATGTTTCCAGAATTTCTTGATGCATCAGGTTTCCCTAAATCTGGTACTACAAAGGCTAGACATGTCAAGCTGAGAGCTTATAATGGTACTGAAATTCCCCAGTATGGTAGTATTACTTTACCATGTGGATTTGATGGTAAATGGTACGTTGAACACAGAGTTCTTTGTTGCAGATGCACCAGGGCCTATTCTGCTTGGATTACCTTCAATCCTTGCTCTGAATCTAATCACACCAAATTGTCCCACGAATTCAGTGCATAGCGTGGAGAAGTCTGCACCTATCCCTAACAAGGAAACCCTACAGAAGCTATACCCAGGCAGATTTGAAGGCATTGGTCAATTTCCTGGAAAGTGTCATATAGCTCTGAAGGAAGACGCTGTACCCGTGATACATCCAGCCAGAAAGTATCCAATTCAACTTAAGGATGAATTGAAATCTGAGTTGGAAAGAATGGAGTCTTTAGGTGTGATAGCTAAGGTAACTGGGTGTCCTCACTTGCGTTCAGTAGGAAGGAAAATGGCAAGTTGAGAGTGTGTCTTGATCCTAGTGACTTAAAACGTTCCATTAAGAGAACTTACCACAAGACACCGACCCTGGAAGAAATAAAACACAAGTTTAGTGAAGCAACAGTGTTTAGCAAACTAGACGCTAGGCATGGATATTGGAGCATCACCCTTGATGAATCTTCGAGTTTACTTACAACATTCAATACACCTTTTGGAAGGTACCGGTTTCTTAGACTTCCTTTCAGACTAAGAATATCACAGGACATATTTCAGGAGAAGATGGATTTGATCCTTGAACAGTGTCCTGGAACACTTGGTATCAGTGATGATACAGCAGTCTATGGAAAGACTGTAGAGGAGCATGATCAAAACCTGCATCAACTTAGGAAAGTTGCAGCAAGATATGGTCTCATCTTCAACATTGAGAAGTGTGAGATAAGAAAAGAAAGGATCAAGTTCTTTGGAAACTATTATGCTGCTCAAGGTGTACATCCTGATCCAGAAATAGTTCAGGAAATTCACAATCTACCTCCACCTGCGAACACTGTTGAACTGCAACGGTTCCTGGGGATGATACAGTATATGTCATCATTCATACATTCAACATGGCTGACTTCACGGAACCATTAAGGATGCTGACCCACAAGGACAGTGTTTGGCAATGGACAGAATCACATCAAGCAGCATTTGACAAGCAGAAGACTATGATCTGTCTTGATGGTACTCTGAAATACTTTGTTCCAAGGAAGCCAACAGTCGTGCAAGTTGATGCATCAATGAAAGGTCTAGGTGCTGTGATCATGCAGGATGGATACCCAGTTGCTTATGCCAGTAAGGCACTCACAGACACAGAAAAGTGATATGCTAATATCGAGCGTGAACTCCTTGCAGTGGTGTTTGGATGCAAGAGGTTTTTATACATATGTGTTTGGCAGTCACTTCACAGTTGAATCGGATCATAAACCTCTAGAGAACATTCAGCACAAGAATCTAGCCAGCACTCCTCCTCGACTCCAGAGAATGATGCTACAACTTCAGCAATACGACTTCGAGATTAGATACAAACCTGGGAAGGAAATGATTCTTTCAGACATGCTGTTTAGGCAAAACCCAGCTCCAAGTCCAACTATCAGTATCGACAAAACCATTCACCAAGTTCGGTTCTCAAGTGAAAAGCTTCAGATGATCCGCAAGGAAACTGAAAATGATGAGACATTCAGTTCATTAAAGAACATTATTGTATCAGGGTGGCCAGAAGATCCAAAGCAAGTGCGAAAAATCGTTCGCCCATTTTGGTCTTGTCGTCATGAACTGTCTGTGGAGGATGGGCTGTTACTGAAAGGCGACAGGATAATGATACCTAGTGCGATGAGGCGTGAGGCGCTTCAACAACTTCGCATTGGACATCAAGGTGTTACAAAATGCCAACTTGGTGCTAAATCGTGCATACACTGGCCAGGTATCAACAAGGAGATTGAAGAACTATTGGCAAATTGTAATATTTGTCAAGAAAACCAAAAGTCGCAATAAAATGAAACATTGCAACCCCATGATATTCCACAGAGACCATGGCACACAGTAGCAATGGATTTGTTTCACTTCGATGGATGTGAAAATCTTTTGATAACTGACTACTACTCCAAATCATTCTTTGTACGCAGAATTCATGGACAGTGTACAAGTAGGGCTGTCATAGATCACTGCAAGCAACTGTTTAGCGAACAGGGGATACCCAACAAAGTTATCAGTGATAACAGTAGACAGTTTGACTGTGAAGAATTTAGACATTTCGCTGATAAGTGGTGTTTCGATCATGTAACTTCTAGTCCACGATATCCACGAAGTAATGGATTCGTAGAGAGAGCAGTGCAAACTGTAAAGCAGTGTCTTACCAAAGCGAAGCAGTCTAGAACTGATCCAGATCTAGCATTGCTGAGTCTCAGAACAACCCCGATTGACAGTACCATTCCATCACCAGGCGAACTTTTGGTCGTAAGTTGCAAGGTAACTTACCTGTATTAATTGCAAATAATCACCCGCAGAAGGATACAATCATGAATAGACTTCAGGACAGACAACAGTCGCAGAAATATTATCACGACAGAAAAGGGGTGAAAGACTTACCTGCTTTGAATATAGGTCAGAGAGTTTTGACTCAAGATCAAGACAGCGGAAGATGGGTACCTGGTAGGATATCAGCTAAGTGTATTGAGCCCAGATCCTATTTGGTGGAAACCCTAAATGGCAAGGTGTTAAGACGAAACAGACACCATTTGCGAGAGATGCTGAACGCCCAGAAAAGTGAGATTTGCGCTGGATGATCCCAGTGTCATTGATGAGACTCCCCGGTCAAGTATATCTGATGATGACAGTCAGCATGCAAATAGCGGTAATGATCTGACCGCTAGAAACATTGATGGACAGTACAGGACCAGGAGTGGGAGAATGGTCAAGAGACCAGACAGATTCCTGGAACAATATTGACTTTTAACTATTGATTTCATAGTTTCAACAGTTCAGAATACTAAATGATCAGTGATTTTTATTATAATGTTGGAGGAGTTAAAACTCAGTTTATCTTTAAAGTGTTGACTGTGTGGAAGAATTTAACTATGAGTTAAGGCAAGGATTTGCTGCTAGATTCATGAGTTTGTGTTGAACAAGTATTCAAGAATTTCAGTATTATTTCCAGGTATCATTTAAATTGTGGAAGTAGCATTTTACATGTAGGATAATTTGCTTCAGTAACAATAGGTCAATTATCTGATGATAGTGCAACACATAAGTGTGCTTCAAATTATTTCTTTATAAAAGTAACTATCACAGTTCCTTCTATTCAAAAGAAAGGGGATGTGATATGATCCTATTTCGTTTTAGATCATAGATTTATATCTGGTTCGTTTCTGGACGAGTTACGATTTTAGTAGGTTATCATCTCTCACAAGAAGATGACGCCATGTTGCTCACGTTTATTAAAAGTTGAATCTGAAAACTTGTGTTCTGCCATGGACAGAAACTATTACAGTACCGACCCACTGTGAACCATCTGAACTAACTTTGTATTGACCCACTGTGAACCATCTGAACTAACTTGGTACTGACCCACTGTGAACCATCTGAACTAACTTGGTACTGACCCACTGTGAACCATCTGAACTAACTTGGTACTGACCCACTGTGAACCATCTGAGCTGACATGGTACCAACCCACTGTGAACCATCTGAACTAACTTGGTACTGACCCACTGTGAACCATCTGAACTAACTTGGTACTGACCCAATGTGAACCATCTGAACTAACTTGGTACTGACCCACTGTGAACCATCTGAACTAACTTGGTACTGACCCACTGTGAACCATCTGAACTAACTTGGTACTGACCCAATGTGAACCATCTGAACTAACTTGGTACTGACCCACTGTGAACCATCTGAACTAATTTGGTACTGACCCACTGTGAACCATCTGAACTAACTTGGTACTGACCCACTGTGGTACACGTGAGGTATTCAACTTTCTCTGGATTTGCCATGGTACTTGTTGTTGCTTTAAGTGTTTAAGAGGTCGCCTTCTGCCTAAGCAATTTCAGCTGACCTGTCCCTCTTTGGGACTCCTGTGTGTGAGTTGGGTACACATATCTATTGTGAGTTTGGTATTCACATAATTTCTGTTTTTGTATTGATATGATTTCTATTTTCTTATATTGATATGATTTCATGTTTATCCTCGGCTGCTCTGTTTACATACGTTCGAGTAGCTGTCCATCTGTCAGAAATAGAGTTAGTTTGGCCTTCGCTATTTTATCTCTTGGCTTTAGGAGATCTATGACAGATAGCGCATCTAACTGTAATTCTTGTTTAAACCTTGCCCGGAGCTGTGGACATGGATCCCGTAACCAGCACTGTTGTTGATAGGATTCTTGGATCCATCAGTGGCCCGCCCAGCTGTCCCAGGTAGTTTGAATTTTAGTGATAGCTACTGATCGTAGAAGGGTTGGGTTTTCTTTTTTAGTGACTTCTGATGTTAAAGCAGTGTCAACTTTGGGAGTTTTTAAAGTCCAGGGAGGGTGTAACCCTTTGTAGTGACTTTATGGAGGCTGAATGTCATCACAATTGTGACTTCGGATGAGTTCACTTACTAATATCCCAGATGGCTTTAGTGAGGGATTTTTTTTAGCTAGGGCTTCATCTCGAGTGTTTTTGTCTTGCCATATCTTTTAACCAAAGGGTTTGATGTTCGTCCCCAGAACGATAATATTGGCTGCTCTCTTCTTAGTTTCAATGGTAGTTCTCCAGTTTCTACTTGTAGTACTTCTAGTGAGGTGCCTGTTGCTGCGCCTGTGGCCAGCATTGGGGTTTTGTATTGTATTCTGTCTAGGCGGCTCAAGACAGTATTTGATGCTGAGTGAAAGGCCTCACAACCATAGTCAATTTTGATCTGATAAGAGATTTGTAGCGGTCCAGCTGAGTGTCCCTCGATGTGACCAAGATATGCCTGAAATTGCCCGTAATACGTTAGGTCTTTTTGACATCTGTTTTACACATATTCTATATGTTTGCACCTAGTGAGGTGTTGATCAAGGATCACCCCAAGAAATATTGTCGATTTTTAAAATTTAATTGGTTTGCCTTTTATGGAGACACGGGGTATCATAGCATCTTTCCCCCGGCGTTTGAATAGAACTCCAACAGTTTTTTCACTTGAAAGGGTGAATCACCATTTATTGCACCATTGATCTACACCATCCAGGGCTGACTGGTGTTTTTTCTGATTTGTGAAATATCCCATATTGTTGACATGATCAAAAAGATCATTGATCATTTTGTTTGATAGGCATTACTTAGAAGTTGACGGATGACAAGGTAGACACAATTTTATGGATAACAACTTCTTTAATACTGTGAAAAATACTGTGACTGTGACAGTATTAAAGAAGTTGTTATCCATAAAATTGTGTCTATCTCACATTGATCATGATGTTAACAGGGTTGGGCTTATAATGCTGCCTTGTGGCGTGCCATTGTCCAGTGCCATAGGATCAGATTGATTGTTCTTTTAACTGATAGTGACCTGTCTTGCAGGAAGCTGTCTATGAAGTTTGCCATGTTCCCTTCTACTCCATTTTGTGCTAGTTTTGTGAGGAGTCCTTTGTTCTAACATCCCATGACAACTTATAACTGTGCATTTCCTTCCCCACTTTGAGTAAAGAAAACAAGATTCTCATTTCTTACAAAACTGCTTACCAATCTCCTACTGGGACTTGATCTTACGGTAAATGCCATCAAAATACTGGAGATGCAAATGAAGAGAAGCGAAACGAAAACAACATAATCTGTACCTTTTGTTTTGCCCCTGGCATATAATGTTGGGGGATATAGTTGATATCTGTCTGTCCATCCGTAATCATTTTGTTTCTGGAGCATAAGTCGAATACCATTCAATATCTTTGAACAAGACCTCTATATCAAACAGGTCCTGAAGTTGTGCCTGTTACTGTTTGCAGATTTTTGGTTTGTATATTTTCTCGATTTCCATGGAAACAATTTCAAAAGGTGGAGGTAGGTGTCGTTTTTCGGAGCAGAACTTAAAAACTATACGTCAATAACTATAGATTTAACGCCAACTTCCGGGTCTGTTATAGAACTGTTGTGGTTGGAAAAGTCTGGATTCAGTTACAGTACTTAATTCTTCTGGTGTTTCTTAGAACCGATACTCTGAAGTGTAAAGCAATATACATACAGTTGAATGTCGACATATGACGACAACAAAAATCTTTATTGAAGGTATGTGACAAGTAGTACTTACATGTAATACAATACAGCCTTCGATGTTTTCATATTTGATACTCCGATTTCTATTTTTGAATAATATTGTTTAATCTTTGATATAAGATTACAACAAAAACTTTAATGAAGGTATGTGACATGTAATACAACAAAGTCAGTGATAACCTTTTGTTTTAAGGATTTGAAAACAATGAACACTCGGTATTTTCTGGTTTCCCAGTAACCATACATTATTATTTGTTAACACAATATTTTCGGTTCTCTCCGATGCCCTGATCCGGTTTTGTTATAGAACTGTTGTTGCCTAAAGGATCCGGTTTCTATTAGTTACTTCTTCCGGTGTTTCTCAGAGTTGATACTCCAAAGTGTAGAACACAGATATACTGTTGAATGTTGATACAGGATGACAACAAAGAACTTTATTGAAGGTATGTGACAAGTTGTACGTTCATGTAATACAAAACAGCCAGTGAGAACATTTTGTTTTACCTGTGGGAGGAAAATGAATGCTTTGTAGTCGGTGTCACCCGGTATTATTTGTATGCATACTCAGATCGTCTTGATGACGGATATTTCAGAATAACTTTCTTTTGCAATATCAAAATAATAACTTCTTGCTGTATTTTGTAGTTAATATTACGTATGAGAGGAAATTTTTGTCCTTAGATGCAAAACTGTGGTCATATCATAAAATTATCTTGCACTAGTCTAGATTGTAGTGTGAAAAATATTTTTGTAATGAAAATCCCATGATAATAAGGGACTGACTGTAGATAATTTTTGTACAATCATAATGATATTTGATAACACCATGAAAACTACGGTGTTAATGACTTGACAACATCCTCTGATATTATTTTGAATAGAAATTATATACAGATGTAACAATGTCATATATGCAAGTGGTAAAGTGGCTAATTATTAAAACTACTATATTACCATAAAATAAAAATCAACATCAGTATCTTTTAGACAGTTTATGGATATACAAAAACCATGCCTTCCCCTCTTGGGAACATATTCATATTTATCTCTTTACCTTAAGAAAACATGCAAAAACTAAAAAACCTGTATATGTTCCGTAGGTGTAAATTGTTCATACTGTTTAAAAGTTGTCAAATCTTTTCCTTTGGTAATGGCTAAAATAAATAAAATTAAAATTGTATCTGCAAATTGTAAAGGCTTAGCTGAAAAAAATAAACGAAAGGAAGTCATGAATATCTGGCGAAAGAAAGTTTTTTCAATCATTTGTCTACAGGACATTCATATTTCTGAAAAAGATGAAAATATAATGAGAAATGAATGGGGGCTACAATGTACTATTGCACCATTTAGATCCAACGCCAGTGGGGTAGCTATGCTTTTCAATGATAATTTAGAAATAAAAATTCATAGAACTAAAACCCAAGACAACAGGCAAGGCTTGATTTTTTCATGATCTCTCAAGATATTTATGATATGACTTTAAAGAGTTCAATATTACCAGGCTATAAATCTGACCATTCAGTAAAAACTCTAGAATTCTCAAATGGTTTAAGTCAGGAAAAAGGACGAGGTTATTGGAAGCTTAATACCTCATTATTGTGTAATCTAGATTATGTTAAAATGGTGATTGAAACTATGGAAGAAACTAAAACAGAATATTCTTGTAAAGTGAGTGAGTGAGTATGGTTTTACGCCACTTTTAGTAATATTCCAGCAACATCACAGCGGGGGACACCAGAAATGGGCTTCACACATTGTACCCACATCGGGAATCGAACCCGGGTCTTCGGCGTGACGAGCGAACGCTTTAACCACTAGGCTACCCGACCGCCCCTATTCTTGTAAAGAGCCAGGAGGTAAGATTGGTGATGGGGATAGAAACTAAGAATTAACCATTGGTGACTGTTTAATTCTGGAAACTTTATAAAAGAAAATTAGAGGTAAAACCATATCATTTGCAACATATGTTAAAAAAAGCAGGCGAAACCAGACTAGAAACTGGAAGATAAAATAAAAGAAGTAGAGGAAGACATTAGGAATAACTTTCAACAGATTAGTGAAAATAAATTGGCTGAACTATCCAAATATAAAATAGAATTATAAAAAATTAATGAAGAAGTAACAAGGGGAATACATATTAGAAATAGGATAAAATGGTATGATGAAGGCGAAAAACCAACAAGCTACTTTTGTACTTTGGAATCTCAAAATTATACGTAAACATAAACTCATAAACACTTTAATTGATGATAAAGGGGAAGAAATTACTGACGGATTCTTTATAATAAATGAACAAAGAGAATTTTATGAGAAGCTTTACTCATTACCAAAAGAAAATGATACTGAAAATGCTGAGACACTCAAAAATGTAAAAAAAACTAGTCTAAATGAAGACCTAAGGGTTAATTTAGAAGAAAAAAATCACTTTAGATGAAATATCAAAGGCAGTAAAACAAATGAAAAATAATAAAAGCCCAGGAATAGATGGCTTTCCAATAGAATTCTTTAAGTTTTTTTAGAAAGACTTAAAAATATGGGTTTTTAGATACATAAATGAAACTTTTGAAAATAAGGAAATGACATATACAATGAAATGGGGAGTCATTACTTGTATAATCAAGGGAAACAAAGACAGAAGATTTCTAAAAAATTTGCATCCAATATCATTGCTGAATGCACTTTATAAAATAATTAGTACTTGTATTGCAAATAGAATGAAAATCACTTTAGGTCTTCTAATTCATGATAATCAAACTGGCTTTATTCCTGGAAGATGTATTAGCGAAAACACAAGACTTTTGTATGACATTAGGTTTGAATGTAAAAGACTAAATAGACCAGGAATGTTGCTTCTGATTGATTTTGAGAACGCGTTTGATACAATATCAAGACAGTTTATTTCCAAGGCATTAGAAAAGTATGTCTTTGGGCCTTATATGATAAAATGGATACACCTACTAACTAATAATGCATCCTTCAGTGTAATACAAAACGGTCATATGTCTTCTTTCTTTATTAATGAAAGAGGATGCAGACAAGGAGACCCAATATAGCCATATCTTTTTCTTTTTGCTGTAGAAATCTTAGGCTGTATGATAAGAGACAATAAAAATATTAAAGGAATTGTATTGAATGATAAAGAGTATAAATTAGGTCAGTATGCAGACGACACAATTATTCTTAAATGGAGGGGCAGAAAGCCTGTATGCAGCAATAAATATACTTGATTGTTTCTTCAAAATGTCTGGACTTAAAATAAATATTGATAAAACAAAAGCCATATGGATCGGGTTGAAAGCAGGTAGCTCAACAAATATTTGTGAAGATTTAAAATTAGACTGGCATGTAGGCAATTTTGAAGGGTTATCAATACCCGAAAAAGACTTGAAACAATAACTAGGCTATTGGCAAACTGGAGAAGAAGAAACTTGACTCTCTCAACTCTTGTCAATATTTTTATGGCACTGCCAAACCCCCCAAAAGATTTTATTACAAACTTAAATAAAATGTTGTTTAGATTTTTATGGAATGATGAACCAGATAAAATTAAAATTCAAAATCTGAAAAAAAATTATGCTGATGGTGGGCTTAGAATGGTGGACATTAAAATATTTATAGAATCACTAAAATTATCTGCATTAAGAAGGTATTTTAAAATGAGTACATTTGATAATCCTTCAGTTTTTTCTTTCACTGATATGATTAATTTAGGAGTTAATGCTGATAGATATTTATTTGTGAAAAACCCTTTTTGGAGAGATGTTTTAAATCTTTGGGGAAGTTATGGCAGAAAAGTTACAACAGATTCAGAAACGATTTCCGAAATTCTATCACAGCCCCTATGGCTAAATCACCAATTTAAACATGAAAACTACATAATTAAAAATTGGTTTAAAAAGGGTATAATGACAATTAAGGACTTATGTATAATGAGAATGGATTTCTGCCATTTGAAATATTAAAAGTATGTTATGATATACAGGGTACAATACTAGATTATAATAAGGTTAAACTTAGTATTCCTGAAGAATGGAGAGACACTGTCAATTATTATATCCAAATACCAATATATGACTTAAATCTTAGTCCACAATTGAGGGATATATTTATACCCGTTCAAGGATCTAGGTACTTTTATGATAGACTAATTACAATAACAAAACCACCCTTAGTAAATGGAAAATGGCAGTCTCTTTTTGACGATGATATTCCATGGGAAGAAGTTAATTCAAACTTCAGAAAATGTACTAAAGATACTAAATTGATTGACTTTCAGTTTAAGTTTATCCATAGAATATTTTACACCAAAAAGGAATTATTGAAAATGAAACTAGTTGATAATGATATTTGCTCCTTTTGTGATTTAAATGGTGAAAACCTTATACATGTATATTGGGAATGTGAATATGTTAAACGCTTTTGGAGCAAAATGGAAACCTTTTTAAACCTTGATATCAATACTAGGATCTCACTTACCAAATGCTCAGTTATATTTGGATTCAACAAAAATAAACTTTTACTAAATCATATTATAATATCCAGTAAAAGATTTTATATATATATATATATATATAAAGTATTAAGGGTGAGAAACCAAGTTTTGATAATTTTAGGAAAATACTGAAAGAGTCAGCTGTGATTGAAAAATTCATTGCCACAAAAAAAAATGGTCTATTACAATTTGAACAAAAATGGGGAAAAATCCTACACAAATTAAAATAATAATCATGCCCTGTACAATAATGCTATAGATCAGTAACGCCCCAAATAGCAATACTATCATAAATGCTTATATCTGACTATCATTACAACTTTTCATGCTTTTCTTGAAACATATCGTGTGTATATATATATTTATATATATTTCAGTTATACATGCTATATTTATATCACAAGAAATGTACATCCATGTAACGTATGTTCACTACAATTGATTAAACCTAGTGTACAACCTTGGAACCTGATGTACAACCCTTTGAAAGGAATAAAAAATGTTAAAAAAAACAACTTCACAGTCCTGTAATCTGTCGACAGGGTAGGTGGGGTTGAATAAAAAATAATGTGCTTAATAGATATAAACCACCATACAAAAAAACCCTGTAATTGTAGGGGGTAAAAATATAAGTAATAGGGCATATGTACACATGTATATGTAAGGGCAAATCCAACCGTCGGGCAACACTATGGTATACTGCTACCACACTGTTGTTATACATGCAGTTAAACACAATCAAAGTTGATGCACAACTGTAAACAAATGACGAAACCTTGTAAATATGAGCAAATAAATAACATATGTCGCCCAAAGGTAAAGTGTACAGTGTATAAGTGTATATTTTAGACCATCAGGCTACTGTCGCCCAAAGGCTGCTTATCTAATATATAGTATATATGTCACCCAATGGTTGCTATGTAACATAATATATACATATATATATGTGTGTGTTCCACTGATCACTTATTTAATATATTATATAATCTCACCCAATGGTTTATGTGCAACATGATATATATATATATATATATGTATGCATATATGAGTGTGTGTCTTCCAATGGTTGGTTATTTAATGTCACCCTTTAATTGTTTGTGTTTCAAGGTTTCGACCTGGCCAGTAAAATACATTCCATATCTATGTCCTTGAAATCAGATCTATTGTTACTTCATTCTTGAAACTCAGAGAGCTGCTGGTGTTCTAGACTAACACTAAATATATAATTTTTATGGAAATATGTAGCTATTGAGATTGAAAAGGAGCCCTAGTGAGATGATAGATTCCTGAACCTGAGAAAAATCTAGACTTACTTTGTTTAGGGCTTTTGCATTACAGAAAGGGCTGGGCGGAAGGGCAAATAACATGGTTCAGGGACTGTGAGACACACAACTGATGTGCAGCATCACAGTATAACCATTCATAGTTCTACTGTGGCAGTGTTTAGTTTTCACAAAAGGACTCAGTCAAACTGGGCTCTCCAATGGTTAGAATTAACAGGCTGCACTTGGTTTGATAATATGTAATGTTTGCATAAATACAATGTTGAAACACCCATTTATCATAAGGCATGACTAAAAACATATCCCCAAACAAAAATCCATCATGTTAGGTGGCCCGGAAGGCAGATGTGCTAAATCTTGACTATGGGTATTGTTAAATTTATTTCAAGCTTCTTTCAATGGCATATCAAGCAGTGCATGGAACTGCTCCCACATATCTTAAAGATCACACAAGGCAGTATGTCCCTGCAAGAATGCTTCAGTCAAACCAACAATTCCTGCTGCGGGTTCAAATATCAAAGTTAAAGACCTTCGGCCCCAGATCGTAAAGCATTGATGTCACTTCTTTGTGGAACTCACTCACTCTCACACTGAAACCAGGACCAACACTTCACTCCCCGAAGTCAGGGTGTAAAACACACATCTTCCAGCGCTATTCCCATTTACTCTGATGATTTGGTTGATAAGCACTTTCAGAGTAAACTGCATTTGCTAGTCTTGCAATTTGTGTGCACTTTGAGCATGCCCGTATGGTGTGGACAAAAAGTGCAACACACATAACCTTATTATTATTTTTTACAAAGCTCACCTGAAACTAAATAAAGTTAGGAACAACAACAAGCCATCAATAAAAAAATATATTTGTTTTAGTAAAATATTATTAATACTTATCCTTACTCATACTTATTGCTTATGTCTCTCTCTTCCGAGAGTGGAAATGTCCTGTTTTGTGTTCCTGGAGAAAAGTGAAAAACATCTCATCCCAACTCACCCTGGTTCCTCTCAGGCGCACCATAACCATGTGGCCAAGACCAGGAACTAGTCACTCTCTCTTTTCCCAACTTAATGGTCCAAAACACATCAGTGGAGAGAAGGGACGGCCTGGTCGGTGCTCATGGGTATGAGTCAGGATAAGTTTTAATAATATTTTCACTAAAGAAAAATACATATTTTATTTTATCATGACTCATACTTATTGCTTGAATAAGTTCCACCTTATGTGTGATTAGGGACAATCTGTTCTATAAACCCCATGGGACTGTTGGTTGATTCTGTGATGTTTTTCTCTTGGGGCACAACCTTCCTTTTTTGTGAACAGCAAAAATTGAAGTAAATCTTTTAGATTTTGTAAGCTTTGTGAAGATCTTGCTTGCCTTAAATGATTCTAGTGTTAAGGGAAGAGCAATAATTGTTATCACTTATATGCTGATTTACATGGTATGGAACAGTAACCTGACTTCCATGAGCCTGCGTGATTGTGGGTTAGTATAATCTTGCCTATCTTTTAGAAGGCTTTGTGAGTTGCTGTACAACAAGTAATTCAAATTGATGAATGTCTGGTAGCAAAATCTGAGGTAGTGACTGATTTCCAGAAGCAGATTTCCATGATTGATGGAGCAGTTGATGGAGCTAATGTGGAGCTGTGGCTCTTACTTCATGGGGGTTGGAGGCTGATGGTGGATCCAAACCAGCTGCTCTGTATGCTCTAAGAATGACAGCTCTCATCCAGAATGAAATAGTGTTCTGGAGACTTCTGTGCAAGTATTTCTTAATATAGAAATAAACAGTCTTTCAAAACCTTGATTGTGACTTTTGCAAGTATATCCGTAAAGCCCCGACTGGGCATCGTGATAAGTCCTCTGTATCCTCTGAACCCAGGATGGAGGAAAGACCCGGGACAACAAATTGTCTGTGTGGTTCCCCTGGTAACTGAGCTTTTGCAATGATGTCCCATCTTAAGCCAAGCTCTGATGCATTATTGCTGCTGTCAAATCTAACGCGATTGAAATCTGTCACAGGGATCTCAGACATTCTGGCTGCTGTGGCAAGAGCCAGAAGAAACAGACTTTCTGTGTTTGGTGTTCCAAGTCCACCTGATACAGTGGTTCATAAGCATCACTGGTTAAGTGTTGTTGTACTATATTTAGGTCCAATGCTGTGGCTCTAAATTTCTTCTGTTTGTCCTCCAGCCTTAAAGATAAGTAGAACTAACAGTTCTGGGACTTTGGTAAGTTTTGTTCTAATAGACACTGTCAGTATGGAGCTGATAGCAGCCAGATAGATGCCTAGAGTTAAGCCTTTAAGATTCCTTGTGCTTCTTTAATGACACAGGTAATCTGCTACAAGAGGGAAAGTAGCTCTGGCTGCTGAAAATCCCTGCTAAAGAAACTGCCTTAGCTGCTCTGATGGAATAAACTCGTTTGATGAGATTGTTTTTAATATGTTCCATACGTGGAGCTTGAAAAGTTCTGGTCTGGGATGAACTTGGTTTGAGTGAGGGTGTAGTTGAAGATTTGGCCATTTCGGAAGTTTTACTAACAGGTTTCCTGCTATTTTGACTAGTAAGGCACTACCAAAAGCAGTTGTAGATTGCTTATGTGTAGAATCTTCTGTAACATCCGTGGTATCAAGGCTTGTGGGGGAAAACGCCTATGCATTTAGGCCCTCCCATGATATTGCCATAATATCAGCTGACCAGACTAGTGGGTCTGGTACTGATGACACAAACATTGTTATCTGATTGTTGAATCTGGTTGCAGATAGGTCTATTATTAGCCCCTGTCCTTTATCACCAACTGGAATGCTTCCAGGTGAAGCTTCAATTCTGTTGGTGATGGTTTGCCTGGACTGGATAGGGCATCCGCCAAGACATTTTCCACTCCTGGTATATGTCTTGCCTTAATCTCAGTTGAAAGGTCAACTCTAGAAGGGTTTTTGGCTTTCTGGTACTTTGACAAATTATGTTGAAGGCCACAGTTGAATTGTCTGTTCTGATCATCAGAAAATTGTTTCTTGTCTGTGGGGCCCAGTAGGATATTGCTCAGATTACTCCCTCATATTCCAGATAATTGATGTGGAATGAATTTTCTGTCTCTGACCATAGGCCTGACGTTACTACCATGTTGAGGGTGAAATTCAGTTGTTGTTTGAGGAGTTCTATTGATTTTTGGGCTTATATTCTGTCGTCTATGTACAAAGCGCAATAAATTCCCTTGTTGTGCAGAAATGTCATAATTGGTTTGGTCACATGTGACGAAATTCCAAAAGGCAGGACTGTCCATTGGTAGTGTTGGCCTATGAAATGGAACCATTGGAATATTCTGCACTTAGAATGAATGGGAATGTGTGTTTTTAAATCTTGTAGATCTATGATTGGGAGATAGTCGTGCTGTCTTATCATTTGTTTCAATAATGGTTGGTAAATCATTCTGAACATTTCCGTGTTTTTAAAGGTATTTCTTGTTGAATCTCCTCATGTTGTAAATCAAACGAAACTTTACGTTTGAATTTTTTGGGAGAACCAAAACATTTTGTGAATAAAAACCTGGAGTTAATACTTCCAGATGAATTATCACTACTGCGCCCTTGTTGAGAAGTGCGTTGATCGCTTCCGTTAATTGTGGGAGTACCTGGGTCCGATTGTGTAAGATTGGTGGCTTGAAAGATAATGTTTGTTTTTTGTGATAATGTCGGAGTGTAGCCCCTCCTGAGAATGTCTGAAACGAACATGTCTCTGAGTATGTCCCAATACTTCCAAAACACTACTGCCAACCTTCCGCCTATAGTTGTTTGCCATGTACAAACTACTAGGGGGGGGCGGGGAGTTCCAAGTGGTTCATGTGTGGTTCTTCATCTGCTGTGCGCTCCCCTGAATCCATGACCAGGACTGTAGTCACGTGACTTGTCATGTGGCCTGCGAAAAGAGCTATTTTTAGCTCCTCTATGTCTGTTAGTACGTTTCTCCTTATCTTTTTGGATTCCTGAGAAATGACTTTGAATTGAGTTCTTTGTAAAGACTGAACATTGAACTCATAGTCTGTACTGAATTACATTTATTAGTATTTAATCTTTGGAATCTTGCGTCACTTCCTTGTTGATGTTGTGAATATGACCATTAAAAATGGTTGTTGATTCTCCATTGTTGTGTAGTAATTCTTTTGTACAGCCCTGACCAATTAGAATTGGCTATGAGTCCTTGGCATCGCAGCCAAATAAGACCTGCTGATACCAAACTCATGTGATCAGAGATAAACTCTTGGTTTTCCTTTTGACTGATTAAAACTGAAAGTAACATTCTTTTGCGGTCAATGTTTTGGTTGATCCTGGCTTCATTCATGGATCGAGCCACAGCTTGTCAAAAGAATGAACATCTGGTTATTGCATCTAGTTGTGGTAACTTTCTATGTTTGATATGGCAAGACCTGCTCTTGGGGTCTGACATGAGTGAATAACCTTCGTCAATCTCTGGTTTTCGGAGAAAGTGAGACATGGCAGGCATGCATAGGAAACTTTCTCTGGTTGAAAGTGGGTGTCGGTAGACCTTTTGATCTCTTAGCTTTAGTTAATGCTATTTTAGGTTCTCAGCAATGTTGCAAATTAGCTTTTATTGGGAGATAGGTTAGTGTGTCGATGTCGTCACCATTGATGCAGAAAGTGTCAATGGGAGAAGAATCCTGAGTTGGTGATAATATCGCCAATCTATCCATAATCCATGCCATTACATCATGATCCTCATATTTTGAGGGATAATTATGCAGAAATGTATCCTCTATTTGAGGTTGCTCGAACACATCATCCTCTTGCAGAAGATAGGAGGCGTTAGGTATCGGAGCGGTAGATGAAGGCTGAGAATTCACGGCTATTGTGTGCCGTCGTTGTTGACTGTGTCCAAGCTTTGTTGAATAACTGTGTTGAATGGCCATTATTAGATGTTGCGTAACATTATCTACTAACTCTGTGTTAGTAGCTGACACTGGCATAGGAGCTTGCGTAAAGAATGAAGGCTGTGTGAAAGCAGTTGGTTGTGTGAACGATGCTGTAGACTGTAGGGCTTGCGTGTACATTGATTGATTATACGAGGGCTGCACAAGGCCGGTATCTGTGCGAAGGTATGCGGTTGCATAATGCTTGAATCATGTGTGTTCACAGCCTGACTGGATGGAGCATTAGTGAAGGTCTGCAACTGCACCAGAGTGGACTGTCATTCTTCTTTTGACCCTCAGATGAAGTAGTTGTATATCTAATAGATTCCTTCATGTTCGATGATGGCACAGGTTTTAAAAGAGGTTATAACCTCTGCATAAACATCATCTCTTACAAAACAGGACATTTCCACCACTATTCGGAAGAGAGGGCGATAAAAAAGCAATAAGTATGGTTCAGGATAAGATAAAATTCAAATTTATTAAACCACAGTGTTTTGAATATGTAATTACATGTATCAATAAAACATAGGAAGGAAAGTAAGCCTTTGGGACAACTATCACATGGAGATCTATCTATCCATCCATCCATCCATCCATGAAAAAACAGAACATTTTAATGACATCATTGCATGCTCAATGAAGTACAACTTCGAAGTTAAAGTCCTTTGCCTCCCGCTGCCTTAATATCAAAGTTATGACAACTTCTGGGTGGATGATATTACTGTAACCTCAGGAGTTGCGTTCTATACCCTCTACCTTTGGTCACTCGTAATTATCAACCACTTCTTGGTTCCTAGGACGATGTAGGTCTCAAAATCACAAGTCGGCTTGTTTGCTCAAGTCCTTTTTATTTATGATGTAAGTTATCATATTTCTGATCAACTGTTAACTTTAATACTTTTCCTGATCCGGACTTTCAATTTACAGAAAGAACCTCTCTGTTCAGCCGTGAGTTTCCGATTCCCCGCACCACTCCCGGACAACTAACAAAATACTTTTGATGATAATTTTAGTTCCTCCCACCGAAATAATGTTTAAAGTCATAAAAAATTACTCAAAAGCTTATTTCATTAGAAGCTAATTTCCAATCCCCAAGTGGCAGATTCAGTTGGTGCTATCAAACTCTTCTTGTCTAAAATAACTCAGCTAACTTTCTAAATTCATCAGTCAATCGAACATAGTTCATGAACCTAGGATGAGAGCCAGGTACTATGTCAAAATGGTATTTACCAATTTACCAAGAGATCCTAAATCAGATTCCAATCAAGCAATAATTCATACAGTCAAGCAGTAGTTCATACAATATTTGGTCACTTCAAGACTGATTATCTGTTCCATCTTTTCATTTGTTCTCTTGTACTTGTATTGCAAGACCAGATCCTGCTAATTCCCTTTTACTGATGAGAAGTCGTCACAAAGAGAAGTAGAATCAATAACCTTTTGACCTCGTAGGTCTAGGCCTCACCCAGTACAATCACCCCTCTCATGTCCATTTCATATTTTAACCTAGAACCTTATAGAATTTCATAAACCACATTTTAAGTTAATATTAAATCCTTTTCCAAAATACCCTGGTTATATAACTTCAAAAGTTTGGGAACATACCGTACAGCTGAAAATAGGGCTTCAAAGAGTACTTGAGTACTCGGGCACAGGCCGAGTTAAGTGGGACTCGAGTCCAGATTGAAAGACTCGAGTGCTCAACGAAGGGAGATAACTCTAATTTGGTTGACTTTTGATAAGTAAATAGAAACGTGTCTTTATGCAAACATGAGTAATCAATTAAATCAAATAAAAGTGTCAATAGCTTTTCTTTAGTTATTTTTCGAAACAATACACTTATTTACAACCATTTCATAAGGATATTACCTGGTTTAAAAAAGTACTTTATTTCTTGTTTAAAAGGGATGTTTTACGAAACTATTAAACTGTCGCAGACAGTAGACCTATTTATTTTAAATAAGCGTCGTAACGTTAATCATTATTAATTCAATATTTTCATAAGATATTTATAACTGAACATCACTTTAATAAATAATAACATTGTGTTACTGTATCTCATTCTGATTATCTCTTTAAATGTCGGGAAAACATCTTATAGAAGTCAACCATAAATTTACAAGCCAAGTAATCTTTCAATGTTTTGTTTACAATGAAGAAAAAGGTAAATAATGACTTGTGAATTTGTGATAACATTGAAAATGTTACTTTTAACTTATTATCTATATTTTGTCATTTATTGACAATTTACTTCGGCGCTGGCATCAAATGATCTTATTTATCATATAAGGTATACCTAAGAAGCCAGCCTGCCAAAATCCAGCCAATCACCAATTACAACATACATCACGTGAGCAATGTTGTTTTCATCCTGAACTTGGCATGTGTTAAATTGAGATGTAAATGATTTCTTTTCCCAAGTTGACAATTCTTATTTCAATGAAGATTCAGAGTATCAACATACAAATTTATAAGGTATTTTATTTGATATGCGATGACATTGGTTTTCTTAGTTATCTAAGATGTCATTGTGACTTTTCCACTTTGTATACGATAAGATAATTGCCAATTTTATTGAACAGATGTATGATTGCGGGTACACGAGCACGAGCCGAGTCTTACCCCTCGGGTACTCAAGTCGATATTTTTGGACCCGTTGAAGCCTTAGCTGGAAAACAAAGTCCCGTGCCTCTTGCTACATTAATAAACAAGAGTCATCAGAAGATGATAAATCCCCCCCCTCAACCCCCACAATTCATCTGACTTAGTCCAGCTTGATGAGAGAATTTCTATCGGATCTGTCTGTCGATATACATTAGTAGTTACTGAGCCATAAAAACAATACCATGGAATTAGGATTCGGAACTTTGTATTTCTTTGTCAGGTAGACACCACTATGAACAGAGTCAAAATCAAACTTGTTGCCATGTAAACAGAAAAAATATAAATTCAAGACATCCCTTAGTAAGCACTATTTGACAACCTGTTCTCTGTGTGTGTAAAGTGTCATGAAAGAATACCTATTAGTTTTAGAGATATGGTCTTGACAAAGACACCACTATGAACAGAGTCAAAGTCAAACTTGTTGCCATGGAAACAGATTTTTTTTTTAAATTCCTAAAAAGCAAAAGGCACTACTTCAGCTTGTTTAATACATGAACCAAGTTTGGCTGAAAAATGTTGAATAGTTTTTAAGTTCTGCTCCGAAACGACACCTACCAGTATTTCAGCTTAATCTACCTTGTTTCGATGGAAAGAGGGAAAAATGAAATTTTGAAAAGTTCCTATATAACAAAAGGCACCATTTCAGCCCTTGGTGAATATATGCACCAGGTTTGGATGAAAAGTCTTTCACAGTTTTCAAGTTGTGCTCCGGAAATGACACCTACTCTCCCTCCGCCAAAAAATCTCTAAACCATTTTTGTCTTTTCTTTAATTGTGAAATAGAACATGTAGCACCCTTCTTTTGTTCTAGCAACTCCTTTGCCTTTTCCCCATCCATTAGACTCCCTCAATCTTCAAAAAGGATGTCTTTGTTAATGTCTTTTTGTGAAAACACCAAAGCCAAAGTGTAAAAATGCAATATACACAGTCATGTGCAACTTATATTGGCCCACCCAGCAATTACGTCGTTCGTGTAACATTCAACTCGGTTCTTTGAAGCGCTCGTGTATTGCAACCGGACGTCGTATAATTATTTTAGTGGGTGCATTACGTCTCACATCATGTGGCTGTCATGTGACACATTCTAAACTTGTCGTCTGCTGCTTTTGTTGACTGAGTGACCGAAAAGCCGAGATGGGTTGAAAAAGTAATGAGCCATCTGTGCCTCTCAAAGACATAATTGCAGAAAAGTTTGAAAGCGGTAGAAGTCAGAGACAAATTGCTGATCTCTTGAAGATTCCTCAATCTACAGTTAGATATATTATTCATAAATTTTGCGGCACTGGATCCGTTGAAAACATACCTCGGAGAGCACAAAGAAAATCCATTGATGGACGTGATCGCACCTCGTTAATTAGACTCGCAGAAAATAATCGATGAATGACTTTGAAGGAAATTACCAGTGAATTTAATTCAAATAAGGATCAAGTTTTTTGGAACGAAGTGTCCAGCATGCATTGCACTCTGAAGGATATTTTAGACGTATTGCCAAGAAAAAATTGGAGGCAAGAGAGTTAACTGACTTTAAAAGTCCAGTTTCCACCCTTGCCGAACTAGGCTGGTATTATGGAGTTACATTTTGGCATGACTAACGAATCTATGCATAGTCCAATCAAAATCGCCCACCGAAATCGAAATCCGGTTCGTCAACTGCCGTGCAGATTTCGGTTGATTGCAGGATTTGTAAAGCAAAACTCGTTGTCAGCAGATATTTTCCAAATCTGTTCATGTTTTTAATGGAGGTGCTCACGTGATTTGATGCATTTCGCGATGTAAGACCCGTTTTATCACAATATAGATCTTGATTATCGATCAGATTGTCCTGACTCGGCTCCACCATTTTGTGTGAAGCAAACGCAAGTGATGAGAGGTGGAATCTGATTGGTCCATAGGAGCGGCTCAGAAGGGACATAACTGGTAAAAGCCACTAGTGGCGCTACGATCGTGCCCAGTAATTCCAGCCTAGTTTGGCAAGGGTGGAAACTGGACTTTTAAAGTCATAACTCTCTTGCCTCGGGAAGATGTGTGTATGTATGGAGGAAGTCTGATGAAGCATACAGGCCAGAGTGTGTGTGCCCACTCCAGGGACATAAGGTGTCTTTGATGATATGGGGTTGCGTCACTTTTAAGGGTGTCAGATCTTTATTTCCCGTTGAAGGAAATATAAATGCTGACAAATATGTTGATGTAATTGACACTAATTTGTGGCCAGTTATTGCCCGTCATTTTCCCATCGGAGATTATGTCTTCCAAGACGATAATGCCCCTGTAGATCGTGCGGCAAAACTGAAAAAGTATATGGAAGACAACCAAGTCAACACGCTTGAATGGCCGGCTCTGTCACCTGATTTGAACATTATAGAAAATATTTGGCTAAAATTTAAAAGACATTTAAAATCCCATGTCAGTGACGTCACTACACCTGATGAACTTTTCAACGAGATCCATGCATATTGGCAAAATATACTGCTTGAGTATGTTCAAGGATTACATGTATATTCGACGATTCCGAAGCAGATTTTGCATGTTATAAAGATGAAAGGTCATCTCACAAAATATTAAAGGCATGTGACAAATAGATTTTAAGTTAATGACTTTGAAAGACGAGGTTGCTAATGTAAACAATGCGCTGCCATTTTGAAGGTGGGCCAATATAAGTACATGACTGTACATTATATCAGAACAGGGGTGTGTAGTCTAACAAAATGAAAGAAGTTTGCAAAGTTAAACAATTCACAATCAGGGCTCGATTTAACATCATAAAGGTTACCCACAAACAAAGGTTTTCCCATAGACTTCTATAGTAACATTATATATTTTTTTAAATAACTAGAATTCAGCAGCCATTTATTAAATGCACATGTGTGCACAGTTTGCCTCAAAGCAGCAATAAAAACAAAATAATGGACTGGCACAGCCAGCTCCTTTTCCCGAGTTCCTTTGGGCACGTCAGAAACCTATGATTGTGGGTTCGAATCCTGATTCGCCCCGATTATGTTTCTAGGTTTGTCAGCACCATACCCGTGCTCGTTGGTTTCACCGAAGTGGTAAACGTCTGAGACCTGCATCACTTCGGGCTTTCCTCCCACATTAAGCTGACATAACTGGAAAACTGTTAAAAGCGGCGTTAAACCCAACTCACTCACTCACTCACCTTTTCCAAGTACAGGAAACTAAACACAACACCCCAAGTTCTGCACCAAATGTTACTTGCTTGAAAATATACATGTATGTGGTCACATTCAGCATAAGTCAGATGTTAAAAAAAGACGCACTAAATATTGAAAAACATTGGTCAGTTTTAATTACTGGATGGATGTACTATACAAAAAAACTTGAAAACTTACACACAATCATCCAATCACAGCTGCCAGATGATTCAAAAAGGCTCTCCATGAAATCTGCTTGTTGAACAACTGATTCTGATTTGGTGTTGTAGGACCTGCAGACAAATGAGAAAACATTTGATTTATGTATGTATGTATGTAAGCTTCTCAGAAAAAAATGGAAATTGGATTTAATTCATCCAACATGGGAATATGGCACCAGAATACTGATTGATGTACCGTAAGAGCTGTAAGAGTTAAATGATATATATTTCATTAATGTTTTACAAAATGTATTTCTGTATTAATACGAAGTGTCTACAATCATACACAGACCATGGGAGTTTATTCATGTTTCATAAAAGAAGGGGCTCATGGATCAGTTCCATACATGATTGAGGCTGCCTAGATATTTATCATCCAAAACTGGAAGCCTCAGAGTTTTCCTACTTTTATCAACTCGTGTTGATATATTTGATATCAAAAGACACAAGGATGAGATTCTCTCTGTCACCCTAAAACATATTTAAACTATAAAAAATGAACAAATCTTTAAACCTCAACACCACTAAGAATACATATTTCAAATTCATTAATGGGCAGTTGTTTGCCTCAGATCATAGCAGAGTCTTCAACATTCATGTAAAATGGTTTCATACCCGTGAAGATCTGGGGTAGAAAAGGTCTTCAGCAACCCATGCTTGCTGTAAAAGGTGACTATGCTTGTCGTAAGAGGCGACTAACGGGATCAGGTGGTCAGGCTCACTGACTTGGTTGATGCATGTCATCGATCCCAATTGCGCAGATCGATGCTCATGATATCAATCACTGGATTGTCTGGTCCAGACTCGATTATTTACAGACCGCCATCATGTAGCTGGAATATTGCCGAGCGAGGCATAAAACAACAAACCAAACTAATATAGATTTGACATTCATGACATGAATGATTGAGATTGTTCGTGATTCCTTTAACTTACATCCCTACATTGTTCTAACTATCGAACACCCAGAGACTGTCCATATTTGGTAAATCATCTATAGAAGGACAGAGGGACACATTAAGCAGCTTTACATGTGAGGCGATGTGAACTTTACTAGAAAGTAGGAAGTAAAGAGGTGGATTGCGGCCAGCAATCTCAAACACTGACTAGTGAACCATACCATCTATCACAGCCAATAGGGAAGTAACCCCTCAAGTGGAAGAAAATACTTTGAACCACAACATGAAAGAAAATTACACTTGAGTTTAATGATTCATTTACTTAAGACTTTGAAATACTCCCAGGAAATCTAAAGCAACTTCTGATTAATGTTTTTAGGTTGCTAAACAAGCCAATTTCAATTATTTGCCAATTTGAAGGCGACAAAGAAAAAAATTTCACATTAATTAGGAAATCTATAGCTTATCCCGACACAAAAATGGTTATTTTAATTCACAGCAATAGCAGCTTAGCATAGTATTTCTCTGCAATAATTTATAGGCTTTTGGGTACAGAAATATACAATGCATTTTACGAAACAGGGGAGATAATTTAGTAAAGTAGATGAATGTCACACTTTTTATAAGGTGAATTAGAACCATAATGTTTCATTCCGCAAAAGCCAGTGGGTATGATTGTCATCTCTGCAGGTTCTGGGGCTGATGTATAGCCCTTGCTTCAGGTTGGGATAGTGAAAGGCTGCACAATGACGCACTAATGAAGCACTGTCAGACATTTCTGATGTATGAGGGTGACTTCATGATGGAACTCAACAGTGGTGTTCTTCCCTAGTCAACATCAGACATGCAATAAGCTGAAAACAGTTATTATTAAATTATTAAAAATAATTATTTGAAAATCATATTAACGCATATCGCTGTGTGTAAAGAATCCCCACGTATAAACCCCCTGTACACGCCTTCAAAATCAACCCTAAATCCTATACTCCGTCTATACAGTGACCTGGAATGAAGCACATCACAAGTTGGCACACAATATTTTTGTAGAAGTATAAGAGATAACTTGGAGCATCAACACACAAAAAGAACAGAAAGAACGGCTAGATTGCTATATTGCTTACATTACATAAGAGGGTTTGTTACATGTTCTGCTGGCAGCAGTGTACATGCTCCATACTCATGATACCAGCATCCCGTGACTTGGCCAGCAGGTGATTAACACAGACACACAAATTGTTTTGGCAGTGGTGACTTTATCCTAATTAGTTGTCAAATTCATCAGTTTCAACGAATTCAAAAGGCAGGGGACTGTAACTTCACAATCTAATGGAGGGGGCTCTCCTCTTGTTGATACAAAACAAAGCAATGTTCATATTCATATTGTAAGAAAAGGACACATGGAAACTGGTAACAGTTTGCATCTGATGTTTACTTTGTGCTCTGGGTTCTTGGGACTGAGCAAACCTTCATACCAAGGAAGGATAGCGCTAGCCTGATAGGGGTTACGGAACTTCATTTAACTTGCTCAAGGAGCATATTGACGTGAAAACCTTGTTGCACCAGACAAAATTAAACTTGTACCCTTGTCACATAAATTTATCAAAGATGAAACATACATGAATAAGTGAATAAGTACAACTCAAATGTCTTATATAGTACATGTATATTTAACATAAATAGTGCTGTTAAACGTAATAGAATGTGCACATAATCTTGAAGTCCCCCCAGTTTGAGGATGTCAAGCCCAAGGAGTATCACAGGGAGTAGTGATGTAGTAGGGTACATTCAGCTGGAGTGAGTGAGTGAGTGAGTGAGTGAGTTGGGTTTAACGCTGCTTTTAACAGTATTCCAGTTATATCACCGCGTGTCAGCTTAATGTGGGAGGAAAGCCCGAAGTGATGCAGGTCTCAGACGTTTACCACTTCGGTGAAACCCACGAGCACGGGTATGGTGCTGACAAACCTAGAAACATAATGGGGGCAAACCGGTATTCGAACCCACAATCATAGGTTTCTGGCGTGGGGTAAAATGCATGTTAAGTAACACAGCAAAGTGGGGTAAAATGTATGTAATGTAACACAGCGAAGTGGGGTAAAATGCATGTTATGTAACACAGCGAAGTGGGGTAAAATGTATGCTATGTAACACAGCGAAGTGGGGTAAAATATATGTTATGGAGCACAGCGAAGTGGGGTAAAATATATGTTATGTAACACAGCGAAGTGGGGTAAAATATATGTTTTTAGGCATGTATATGTTACCATGATTACAGTCTATTTATAAAATTTTATTCACTCAGGCAATTTAATTAATGTCTAAATATTTCAGTCATATTACAAATTGACTGAATAATCTGTCCATTTATTTCACTGATAGACTAAAATTTATTAAGACAATCAAAAGGGCTTAAATCTTGAACCAAGAGCATGTTAAAATAAAATCAATTCTGTGCAGAATTGCGTCACTTCGCTGTGTTACATAACATACATTTTACCCCACTTTGCTGTGCTCCATAACATATAGTTTACCCCACTTCGCTGTGTTACATAGCATACATTTTACCCCACTTCGCTGTGTTACATAACATACATTTTACCCCACTTTGCTGTGTTACATTACATACATTTTACCCCACTTCGCTGTGTTACTTAACATGCATTTTACCCCACTTCGCTGTGTTACTTAACATGCATTTTACCCCACTTCGCTGTTACATAACATACATTTTACCCCACTTCGCTGTGTTACTTAACATACATTTTACCCCACTTCGTTGTGTTACATAACATCCATTTTACCCCACTTTGCTGTTACATAACATACATTTTACCCCACTTCGCTGTGCTCCATAACATATAGTTTACCCCACTTCGCTGTGTTACATAACATACATTTTACCCTACTTCGCTGTTACATAACATACATTTTACCCCACTTTGCTGTGTTACATAACATACATTTTACCCCACTTCGTTGTGTTACATAACATATATTTTACCCCACTTCGTTGTGTTACATAACATACATTTTGCCCCACTTAGCTGTGTTACATAACATACATTTTACCCCACTTCGCTGTTTTACATAACATACATTTTACCCCACTTCGTTGTGTTACATAACATACATTTTACCCCACTTCGCTGTGTTACATAACATACATTTTACCCCACTTCGTTGTGTTACATAACATACATTTTACCCCACTTAGCTGTGTTACATAACATACATTTTACCCCACTTCGCTGTGTTACATAACATACATTTTACCCCACTTCGCTGTGCTCCATAACATACATTTTACCCCACTTCGCTGTGTTACATAACATACATTTTACCTCACTTCGCTGTGCTACATAACATGCATTTTACCCCACTTCGCTGTGTTACATAGCATACATTTTACCTCACTTCACTGTTACATAACATACATTTTACCCCACTTCGCTGTGCTCCATAACATATATTTTACCTCACTTCACTGTGTTACATAGCATAATTATAAGAGGATGCTGTAAATGAATATGAACAGCCATGCTGTCTGACTGTTGATAGAATTTGAGATCTTCACAATCACCGGGTGTGACCATGTAGACAGAATCTCGTTAGGGTTTGTGATTTTTACATTTGCCCAATGACCATAGTGAGTATTGCTGGGGATACCAAACGTAACAGTTTATTATTAGAGGTTGTGAGTACCTATACCACGTAGATAGGATATCTTTAGGATTTTAATCCTTCTTTGAGAGGCATTTAGAAGTTGGAGTACTACGTTAGGATAAGATTTATGGGTGACTTTAATCCTTTCTTTCTCTGTGGGTAATCCTTTCACGTTGATTGGAGGAAGTCACGCAACCAGGTCATGACAGGTCGTGAGTTTACTCACTAACTACTGTGAGCGTTTTTGGCATAACATCTTTTCTTGTATAAACATAGAAACGATGCTCACTCACTCACTGTTAATCTTCTGCAGTTTGCTGGCAAAGTGGGGATAAACCTCAGTGTCAAAGACGATCAAACTTAGTTCGAATCCTTGTTTATATGTGACATCTCCCAAATGGGGACATTTTCATAAACTTGGCAAGTGATTATGAATTTTAATATTAACATAATTATAGTTTATGAAATTGTTAATAAAACTTTAATAAAATTGTGCTTCACTCTCACGAAAAATATATTGTCTGTGAGTAAATTTATATGTCACGTTTCATCGGCATTTTTCAGTGATATTGGGACTACATGAAACATGGCTGGTTTTACATTTCTGATACAGGTGCTTGACTGACTGAGTAGTCCATGATCAGTTAGATATGTTTAAATCAGTCAAGTTTGCAACAATAGATGAATAAGTTGATACATTTGGACCGCAGTTACCGATTAACAACTTAAGACATAGAGACAGGGAGGAGATATATAACCAAACCTATGGTCCTGTTGAGACAGTTGACAGTTAGAACGTTGGATTAAATGAGAGTAACTAATTTGAACATTCCCCAGTAATATCATAAAATACATCATAACTCATAACAGTCCGAGAAACAGCTTCCAGCCGTATACTAGTATTGAAGGGACAATTGCTTTTGACAGTTTAAAAATAAACTCACCTTAAGGTGCTTGGCAAGTCAAAACTGACCTGCCTGAATATGTTTTTTAGGTTTGACAGCAACTATGCTTGTGGATTTCAGAGATAGACATGATTTGATAGCTAGATGTTATTACAATAAGCGAAAATGTCTTAAAAGTCCACAGTTTGTTTAATAGTACAAAAAGTGTGTTATAGATCTATCAACGTTTTCTTTTATTGAGGTGAGGTGAAATTGGGTTTAACGTCGCGTCCAAGATTATTGCACTTATATAGCGACGTGCATGCACGTGTATGTGTGTGTGCGGCTGCTAGTAGTAGTCCGGACTGATGCCGATTTATAGTGCTAGCTCACTGAGATACCATGCCGAAGTTTAACATGAATACCCCACTCAGACACAGTATACCGACTCCGAGCCGACCAGTCCTTGTTTTAGCCCCTTAATGCCGAGCGCCAGACAGGATAACAACAAGTACAATCTTTTAACGTCTTTTTGTATGACGCGGCCCGGGATCGAACCCCGGACCTTCCGCTCTCCAGGCGGACGCCCTACCACAAGACCACGGAGGCGGTCCTTTCTTTTATTGAACATAATATTTGCACTATATTGCTGTTAGCTGTAAATAATCTAGCCTCCCCATGTACGTAACTTACATATATTTATGTATGACCAGAACAGCAAATAAAGTTCTGGTAGATGGGTACCTCGGAGATTTAACGTGCGCTTTCCGACTTAAGCCTATCTCGCACACGGGGAAGCACTTATACTATTAGGGTAAAAAAGCGTAATGATTAAATAAAGAAGTGCACCCCCCCCCCCCAAAAAAAAATATAAGTTTACAGCCTATTCTAATAAAGTTAAGGGGGTTGGGGTTTGGCTGGGTGGGAGTGGGTGATAAAAGAATATTCAATAATATGGAAAAGTTTGGGCCTGGGGGTGGGGGGGCAAGCGTGGGAAGGCACGGCGTCGGCTGGCGAGCGTGTGTGGCTAGAAGTCTAGCGGCGGTATCCTTGTAGTAGTCTCTTGGTCAGCTTCTCATCCTGGAGGTCGGGATTCTGGTAGAGACTCTTGGCAAGGAGGGCGGTGGTATTGGCGACGAAGTGGTTTGAGGTCTGTACGCCACTACTCTGGAAGAAGTGGTACAAGTCTGTGTAGTTTGTGATGTCGTACTCGATGTCCTGTCCCCCCTTCTTGTGCACCATGACGAAAGGGACTCCTTGTTTGGCGTAGAGATGTTCCTTTGGGGTGTTGATCTGGTCAACCTTGAGATCCGGCCGAGCCTTGTAGTGGTTGATCGGAATGTCTGACTTTTCCACTAGTAAATAAAGTTCTTTGGTATGACCTCTTTTATCCCTGCTGACGTTATCCTAATGTTAAATTTCAGTCTGCCTCACCAATCGTTAGAAAGCATTGTACATGTTCTGATATACCACACTGATGCAATTAAGCAAATGAATATTTGCTGTGGGCAAATATCTATTTTCTATATATATATTTGTGGATATGAAGCCTTCTAGTTAATTGTGGATACACTGGGCAGACAGAATTGTGTTTATTTCCAGGCCATCCTGATCGACGTTTACTACTATAAGGTGTATGTTTTGAGGCAAGATCAAAGGCGCCGCACAGCATTTATTAGATAACAGACGGGGTCGTCCGTTTCGCTTTAAACAACCACCCCACCCTGTCTGTAGGAGTTATATAATCGGTGCGCAAATAACTGTGTCAAGTCCACTGCCGGGCTGATGCGGTGTCAGTGTCAGCGATGAACATGAATGCTCAAATTATAGACCTGTAGCACTCACAAGTTGCTTAGCCAAAATATTTGAAAAGTGTATATTCAATGCTCCGATAACAGCAAATATAACCTTAGAAATAGATTCAACATACAAACAATCAAATGTAGAACACAGACCTATGCTTAATAATAATTTCTGGATATGATCAACCTGCGGAACCATCTATCCGATGAAGTAAAAAATCATTAAAAGAAATCAAATCATTAATTAATCGTTCTGATGCAATTACTAATAATTTTGACTTCAAATATTTTCATAGATCATGCCAAATTGTCCACTGTCGCCTTAGGCTCGGCTGCAGTGACTTAAACGCTGATAAGTTTAGACGACATGTATCAGACATACCAGACTGCACTTGTGGATATCACCTTGAAGATGCAATTCACTTTTTCTATAACTGTCAAAAAATACGATAATATCAGAAACACTGTGTATTTCTACACACATGGGTATGGTCTAAAAATGATATTACGTGGCAGTAGTTAAGCAGTTCTACAAACATGACTCTTCTTAAATCAGTTCACGACATCATTGTCAAAAGCAAAAGGTTTGAGTCGCTTAATTTTATGCATGTAGTAAAGGAAAACTGCATTACCTTATTTCACAGACACCACTTGCTTCAGTGTATTGGCTTCGTGTATTTCATTTGTGCATTTTGTATGTTTATGTTCATCACTCTCTTATATATATCCAGCTGTTGTTAAGTTGTTACCTGGAGAGGTATTACATAAGCAAGTTTTGCTTGTTTACCGATCCAGATTTCTTTTGAAATAAAAATACGTTTAAGCCAACACAGCTAACCCTAAAACACATGATTGTAAACTATTCAAAAAGGGGCACTAATCTCTGGCTTCTTCTCGGGTGTCGGACTCAAACTCAAACTCATTTATTCTAAGAATAACATGACATACAATTATCTACAATTTTTATTATGTACAATTTAACAAAAATAATAAAAATAGGATACGTGGATACTAATACAATTTACCAATTGTATTGTACACATTGTTAAGGAATTTAGATAGGCCTTTTAGATTTCTTACACTGTTAGTGGTCATAATTTTCTTAAATGTTTGGAAACTTAAGATATCGCTTATTTAAGAGTTCATATCGCCATTGGTGAAAAGCTTCACATTGGAATAAATAATGCAATTCATCTCCCACAGCGAAAGATTCACAGAGTGGACACTGGCTGTCTTCCCTGGGAATGTTCAGCCATCAACCAGTTTCAACTGGTAATCCTTGGTTAGAAAGTTCTGACTTTAATTTTGAGAGCTGTAGATATTTCGCAAATGAAGGTTGATTCTTCAGGTAATACGACCTTTGGATTTCCGCTTGGGCTTTCTAGCTGCCATGAGTCAATTTGCTCGTTAACGCAACCGAGCGTGACAAGAGACTGGGCTACCAGTCTGCAAGGACAGCTAAATAAGCTTACGCATTTTTGAAAACTGATTGGTTACCCGTGATCTATGAAGATTTCAACAAAGGGCGCATGGTAATTAATTTCTTCAGCCTAAACAAACAGACAAATAACGGCGAAAGCTCATCGGATGTCGTTATTTGGAAATACCCCTGATGGTTACAGTTTAATAATAAAAAAGTATCCCTGAGTGAAAGCATTTGCGGATTTCGGATTGCGTGGATGATACAATTACTACTCCCTTGTTGTCATCCACATTTTCTGGTATAACCCTACACTTGTGTATTTATCGTAATTCACTTGCTGCTCAGTTAATGAATTTATAACATGTATACTTAGTTGTAGCACCACTCAGATTATAAAGGTTCAAATTTGGTCTTTCTTGTACCTGGGGTAATTATTCAATCTAAATCCAGGTTTGAAGTGAGGTGGAATGTGAGTTATGTGATATGCACGTGGCAGCCCAGCAAGAGATGTATGGTCAGTTGCTTTACTTTTTTTGTAAATCAACTGATCATTCCCAGACATCAAAGGATCAACAGGAAATACGTTGATTGATTAATTACTGTTATCTTGCACAGTGGATATGTCAAAAGTAAGTGGTTACATGTGAAGGTAGGTTTACTAAACCTAGGGAATACACTCATATCATGGCGTGAAGTAGAGATGTAAAAACAACATACTTTGTTCAAAGGGTAACCGATAATACACTGACTGGTTGTTTATTGTAATCTAACTCAATGTATGTTTTTAAGAACCGTGGACATTATAAAAATAGTTGTCACGTGGGCTTTCTCAGCTAACTTGGCACCTATGTGAAACAATTGAAACAAACTAAGTGATCAGTTAAGAAACAAACACGGGTTATAATATTCGATACATTTAAATAACGTATAAGTATAAGTATATATCGAATAAGTATTTTTGTACAGCTGCAGACGCAATGGATATTGTTCCTTTATGTTGATATTCCCGGATACATTATAACTTTAGTAGGTTGAAATAATGATATTTACATTATGTTTTCATTCATTCGCTGCAGCTTTGAACAGAATCATTCTTGTTCCTTTCCGTTTGGTTGGGAAGTTTTTCGATGCGCGATAGACGTTGTTTTCACAAGTATTTTCTTTTGTAAGCGTGTATATGTTACAGTCAATGTGTAAAATATGATTCACTCAGGCAATTTATTAAATATCTAAATATTTCAGTCATTTTACAAATTGACTGAATAATCCATTCATTTATTTAACCGACTGACTAAAAATGATAAAGACGATCAAAAGAGCTTAAACACATCACAATATATTAATTATGCTAAGAAAAGAAGCCAAACAATACAGAACTGTACTTGGTGATGATATTAAACATAAACAAATATTTGGAATTCATTATCATATTAATAAAGATTGACATATTTTTCAGTTAATTTGTAAAATAAACTGAATATTTAGGCATTTAATAAATTTATTTAGTGAAATCTGTTTACATTTTGAATGTAAACATATACACACGGTAAAATAAGCAATGTTCAGATGAAATATTTACTTTGTGTTGCAAGTCAAAATAGTGTACACAAAGATCGCACAATTACCAAGCAAGTGACTTACCAAAACTGCATCACCATTACCGATGCTCCCCACTAATATACCTACATTTCCAAAACTGTATTTCATTTTTGTTGATCAATGTGACCATACATCCTTCTACTTTCAATAAAAATGCGCTTACGAATGGCGAGCACAGGTCGCGAACAAGTCTAGATTTCTGCTATATCATCTGGGTACGCACTGGGAAAATACAGTAATGCACAGGCAACAACTACTCCCGCGGAATTGCTTTAGATCAGTGCTCCTTTGTACGTTGAAATACTATATATTGTGAATGCCAAAATGATGTATCAAGGATCAAGTAGAAGATACATTGACCGTAGCGCTGGGAGTTTATTCAACAGACCTGTGAAAATAACACTGCTGTATCTTATTATTTATTTTAGATGACGCAGTCAAAGCTCACTTCTCCTGGCGGCCATTATCGAACGGCCAGCTAAAACACAACCCCGCGCTTACATCTACAGGTCTCTTCCTGTAGTACGGTAATTAGTATTCTCTCCCTCAAGTGTATCCTCAATGATATAACCCACCCTCCTTAATTACATGCTGCTCTTTTCCAGCCTCACGGCTATGGAGCTGAGCTAAAGAGTCCAAGTCATCATAAAGTAATTTGGGTCCAATAAAAACAATGCGCCGCCAAACCTCATACATATTATCACTGAAAGTTGTACTACAGACGGTTAATGTCAAATCACAATAAAAGCATTTCAGTTGCAATAACATGTTCCAGGACCATGTATTCTCTTAACACCATCGGATTTAGAAGCAATGGTCGTATAAAACAAGACAGATCTATTTAAACACAACAGTATTCATGTTATTCCCACAAAATCACATAAAGAAAGGAGACATTAGCAAATACATGTGTGTTATCATTTTCTCTCCTTGTTACCATCTCCAGGTTCAGCTTAAGACGGGTCCTCCTTTGGTCAAAAGTTTGTTCCCCCTCTAATGAGTGTGTCACGCGTTGCACACGATTGGCGGACGGGGTGCACACCCGTGACCAACCCGATGCACACTGGTTGCGTAACGCGTTGCCCATGCGTGTAAGGGGAATGAACTTCTAGGCAGTAGTGTAACATATATTTTACCCCACTTCGCTGTGTTACATAACATACATTTTACCCCACTTCGCTGTGTTACATAGCATACATTTTACCCCACTTCGCTGTGTTACATAACATACATTTTACCCCACTTCGCTGTGTTACATAACATACACTTTACCCCACTTCGCTGTGTTACATTACATACATTTTACCCCACTTTGCTGTGTTACATAACATACATTTTACCCTACTTCGCTGTGTTACATAACATACATTTTACCCCACTTCGCTGTGCTACATAACATGCATTTTACCCCACTTCGCTGTGTTACATAACATACATTTTACCCCACTTCGCTGTGCTACATAGCATACATTTTACCCCACTTCGCTGTGTTACATAACATACATTTTACCCCACTTCGCTGTGTTACATAACATACATTTTACCCCACTTCGCTGTGTTACATAACATGCATTTTACCCCACTTCGCTGTGTTACATAACATGCATTTTACCCCACTTTGCTGTGTTACATAACATACATTTTACCCCACTTCGCTGTGCTACATAGCATACATTTTACCCCACTTCGCTGTGTTACATAACATACATTTTACCCCACTTCGCTGTGTTACATAACATACATTTTACCCCACTTCGCTGTGTTACATAACATGCATTTTACCCCACTTCGCTGTGTTACATAACATGCATTTTACCCCACTTTGCTGTGTTACATAACATCCATTTTACCCCACTTCAAACCTTGATTTAGATTGAATAATTACCCCAGACAGGGAATGCCAAATGGGAACCTGTCAGGTAGTAAGAGTGGTGCTACCACTAATTATACCAGCAATAAATTCATTAACGGAGCATCAAGTGAATGATCATAAATACACAATTGTCGGGTTATCCCAGGATGCATGGATGACAAGGGAATAGTAATTGTATTATCCACACAATCCAAAATCCACCAAAATGCTTTCACTGCAGTGAGGCTATTTTTTGTTAAATTAAAACCATTAAGGGTTTTTCCACATAACGACATCTGATGAGCCTTTACCATTCTTTTTGTTGTTTTGTTCAGGTGGAAGAAATTGATTTCCATGTGCCTTTTGTCATCTTCACAGATCACAGGTAACGATATCAGTGTTCAGAAAAGGTGAATTGATGAGGACAAGCAGGCAGTGTCAGACATCCCGGAAGAAGAGAGAGATTAGTGCCCCTTTAATGCTTAATGTTTGCATTTCCGCTTTGAATGAAATGTTAAACTACCCCAACATTTAAGAAAGAAAGGAATGTAAGAAAATCCCAATTTGAACAAAATTACAGTTATGTAGGCCTATAATATATCCCTGCATGGAGATAGGAGTCTGAGTTGGCCTAATGGCCTACCAATAACATGTCTAGGTGTGTCTGCAAAAATAATGTTGGTCTACATGCTCTATGAAAACATGACATATTGACTGCTTTAAATATGTTGAATTAAATAATAAATATTCACATTTCTAACACACAACATGACAACTTGGGCTGGGATTGTTCACTCAGGCACTCTGTGGATGGGTCATGAGTAGGACCCGAGTACCCACAGTACCAGATCTACCTTTGTTAAGTCATGTGATACTTTGTTTAATGACAATAACAATCAAACTCCAAGGTTTCACTTCAAGTCACTGAATGGTTGCCTTTCTTTCAGACAATGCACACATTCCTTCTGATTTTATTATGTTTGAGTAATTATTAAAGCTTCTGTCAACTTCAGTGTATGCATGATCAGATCACATTATGTGTGTATCTAAGTAGTTTTCACAAGGGCTGTGGTAAAACACTTCCCTATCGGACTTCTTGCACCCAACTCGAGACCTACAGCAGGTAGGGCTGAAATATTAGAATCAACAGGCCTGTTTCTGTACAATGGATAAGTGTATAGATATTGTTTTCACAATAGATAGGCCTAGTTTATACAAGTATTATAATAATTATCTCAGATCGTGGGTTTCACCGAAGTGGTAAACGTCTGAGACCTGCATCACTTCGGGCTTTCCTCCCACATTAAGCTGACACGCCGTGATATAACTGGAATACTGTTAAAAGCGGTGTTAACCCAACTCACTCACTCACTCACTCACTCAGATCTTGTAAAATTTTCAGAGTGATATCTAAAATTCAAATTGAACATACCACACAGTCAGCTTGTTCATGCAGAAGTCTTAGTCTAAAGAACAACTTGCCCGTCACATCTCCTGGATATCAGGCATCTGTGAGTGAGCACGGTAAGAGACAAGCACCACTGTTGATACAATCATTATTTTCAAGAAGAGACA
Organism: Haliotis rufescens; assembly: GCF_023055435.1. Taxonomy (NCBI): domain Eukaryota; kingdom Metazoa; phylum Mollusca; class Gastropoda; order Lepetellida; family Haliotidae; genus Haliotis; species Haliotis rufescens. Next base: position 63,763 of record NW_025963813.1, read on the forward strand.
CGATACAAACCATGCATCAGGAATACTCCCAGAGCCTGGAGAGACAGTTGATACTGTCCACGTAAGTCAGAACACCGGAATTAATAAAGTGTTGATGAATATAATCACACCCTCAAAAGGTTGCAAATGTTTTTTATGATATACTTTTGAAAGCGCAAACTGTACCAGCAGTATGTAAAAAGTGGTAAAACATTACTGATATTATACAACCATGGGAGGTTCTATTCACAAATAATAGAAGATGTACAAAAGACACTAAGTTGCTCAATTTTCAATACAAGTTTATTCACCAAATAGTATACACTAATAATGAACTACAAAAGATAAAAAGTGTGTACTTTCTGCTAGAGTGAACCAGAGAATAGAAAACACCTCCTTGTTTCGTGTGTGCATTTGAAAAAGTTCTTGAATGATCTGACTGTTTATTAATATCTTGATATCGATGTTGGATTAACATCAGGATTAACCCATCTGGTGATTAGCATTGTGCTGTAAAGGGCAACTGAAATGAATAGAGCACATATGAAACTTCACAAAATGAATGTTGTGACAGTAGTATGGACAAGCATTTAATTCTCAATGAATATATTTTTATAATATTATCTTACTTTCATGTCAAATACTTGAACAACATCATCATGAATTCCCATCTGTCCCACTCTAGCCATGTAAAACATGGAAAAATATACCCTGCTGTCATGGCAACAGGCATGTTGCTGATTTGTGTAATGACTAAAATTTTAACATGGACTTTGATTACTGTGGTAATATATGGTGACAATGTTGCAATGTGGTGATACAGTGGCAATGTGGTGATACAGTGGCAATGTGGTGATACAGTGACAATGTGGTGATACAGTGACAATGTGGTGATACAATGGCAATGTGGTGATACAGTGACAATGTGGTGATACAATGGCAATGTGGTGATACAGTGACAATGTGCTGATACAGTGGCAATGTGCTGATACAGTGGCAATGTGGTGATACAGTGGCAATGTGCTGATACAGTGGCAATGTGCTGATACAGTGACAATGTGCTGATACAGTGGCAATGTGGTGATACAGTGGCAATGTGGTGATACAGTGACAATGTTGCAATGTGGTGATACAGTGGCAATGTGGTGATACAGTGACAATGTTGCAATGTGGTGATACAGTGACAATGTGGTGATACAGTGGCAATGTGGTGATACAGTGGCAATGTGGTGATACAGTGGCAATGTGGTGATACAGTGGCAATGTGGTGATACAGTGGCAATGTGGTGATACAGTGACAATGTTGCAATGTGGTGATGCAGTGACAATGTTGCAATGTGGTGATACAGTGACAATGTGGTGATACAGTGACAATGTTGCAATGTGGTGATACAGTTGCAATGTGGTGATACAGTGACAATGTGGTGATACAGTGGCAATGTGGTGATACAATGGCAATGTGGTGATACAGTGACAATGTGGTGATACAGTGACAATGTTGCAATGTGGTGATACAGTGGCAATGTGGTAACACAGTGACAATGTGGTGATACAGTGACAATGTTGCAATGTGGTGATACAGTGGCAATGTGGTGATACAGTGACAATGTGGTGATACAGTGGCAATGTGGTGATACAGTGGCAATGTGGTGATACAGTGACAATGTGGTGATACAGTGGCAATGTGGTGATACAGTGACAATGTGGTGATACAGTGGCAATGTGGTGATACAGTGGCAATGTGGTTATACAGTGGCAATGTGGTGAAACAGTGACAATGTGGTGATACAGTGGCAATGTGGTGAAACAGTGGCAATGTGGTGATACAGTGACAATGTGGTGATACACTGTGCGTAGAAGAGGGAGGGCAACATTGTAGGATGTTTAGAAATTATATTTGTAAACAACCACTTAATGTAACCAGGGGTGTTCATAAATAACATGGGTCATATGTAAAAGGATTTATTGACAACGGTCAGAACAAACGCCTCGAAACATACTTCCAGATATAAATACACAGACATAAATATGTAAGGGTACATCACATTCACATGCAGTCATAGTTATTGTCATTCACATCGTCACGCAGATGACATCATAGAAACAGATACAACTCATGTTATTAACAAATAGATTGAAGGATGTGTCAGAAGTCACAATAACTTTTTTTTTATCCCTATACATGTGTAATGATATGATAAATATAATTATGGATTACATTAATTCACAAGACAATACAAGCATAGCTGGTAGGTGAAACTGGGAGTTGCTGTGTTCAGCACACTGGAGTGAGTGAGTGAGTTGGGTTTTACGCCGCTTTTAACAGTATTCCAGGTATATCACGGCGTGTCAGCTTAATGTAGGAGGAAAGCCCGAAGTGATGCAGGTCTTAGACGTTTACCACTTCGGTGAAACCCACGAGCATGGGTATGGTGCTGACAAACCTAGAAACATAATTGGGGCGAACCGAGATTCGAACCCACAATCATAGGTTTCTGGCGTGCCCAAGGGACGCAACTCTGCACAGCGAATCGCGGCGCCTTAGACGACTGGGCCACCCGTGCCCCTCAGCACACTGGAACTGACCACACAGTGATGCCTGCATCTGAATACAAACTCACAGACAAATATACTCACTCTCAAATGAATCATTTAGGAAAGGTGAAGATATATACTGCTGTATTTCTTTAGAAACTTACTGACCTAGTTTAAACATTTTAGTGGTTGCAATGACATGACTATAACTAATTGAGATAAGTAATTAGACTTTGTAATTCTACAACAGATTACACAAATAAGTACAAGTATATCATAACAATACGTATAAAAACATTACTGACCTGTTAGGACGGTCTCAAGAGCTGAAATATGACACAAAGCAAATGACTGTTGTCAGCATGGTCAAGGTGTTGTGGCTGGTGTGCTGGTAGTTAGTATTTTAAACAAGGCCAATCAGGCACAAGCTGAATTAAACAAAGGACTGACCCAAGCTACCTACCCTACCCCACAGCAAGTAGAAGTTATTACATGAATACAAAGATAGAAAATACACATACAAAAACAACACTGCCACTCAGCACATATTGATAGCAGTGGAGCCCTGGAAGCTCCTGACATCATTACATCCGACCTCAGCACATATTGATAGCAGTGGAGCCCTGGAAGCTCCTGACATCATTACATCCGACCTCAGCACATATTGATAGCAGTGGAGCCCTGGAAGCTCCTGACATCATTACATCCGACCTCAGCACATATTGATAGTAGTGGGGCCCTGGAGCTCCTGGCATCATAACACCTGACCTCAGCACATATTGATAGTAGTGGGGCCCTGGAGCTCCTGGCATCATAACACCTGACCTCAGCACATATTGATAGCAGTGGAGCCATGGAAGCTCCTGGCATCATAACACCTGACCTCAGCACATATTGATAGCAGTGGAGCCATGGAAGCTCCTGGCATCATAACACCTGACCTCAGCACATATTGATAGCAGTGGAGCCATGGAGCTCCTGGCATCATTACACCCGACCTCAGCACATATTGATAGCAGTGGAGCCATGGAGCTCCTGGCATCATTACACCTGACCTCAGCACATATAGATAGCAGTGGAGCCATGGAAGCTCCTGACATCATTACACCTGACCTCAGCACATATTGATAGCAGTGGAGCCATGGAGCTCCTGGCATCATTACACCTGACCTCAGCACATATTGATAGCAGTGGAGCCATGGAGCTCCTGGCATCATTACACCCGACCTCAGCACATATTGATAGCAGTGGAGCCATGGAGCTCCTGGCATCATTACACCCGACCTCAGCACATATTGATAGCAGTGGAGCCATGGAGCTCCTGGCATCATTACACCCGACCTCAGCACATATTAATAGCAGTGGAGCCATGGAGCTCCTGGCATCATTACACCCGACCTCAGCACATATTGATAGCAGTGGAGCCATGGAGCTCCTGGCATCATTACACCCGAGAAGGTGGATTGAAGCTCACCTGGCAAGCTGGCAGAACCTCTCAGGTGCACACTGACCGTCCGCCTTGACACGCTGAGGCAGCTGCCCATTTTTGCTGAAATGGGAGAGAGAGTGAATGAAATTTTTCAGTCTAGATGGGGTTGTGCATGGTCAAAGGGATCAGGAGGGGCCTATGCACCAGCTAATGACTGCCTGGTGGGTCCAGGAATGGGCCACCCCATCACTGTAGATTTAAGACCTTCAGCAGGTTTAAGGGTTCCAATAACACAGCACTTAAACCTCCTGAAAGTCTTAAGGCTACAAAAGTCCTTGAAAAGAGGCAGAGAGAAAAAGAAGGTGGATTTGATTTGTTACCAATCCCCTAGGGTGCCTTGAGCTATTTGAAGCTCACCTGGCAAGCTGGCAGAACCTCTCAGGTTCCACTGACCGTCCGACTTGACACACCCAGGAAGACACAGGAGAGAGAGTGAATGAAATTTTTCAGTCTAGATGGGGTTGTGCATGGTCAAAGGGATCAGGAAGGGCCTATGCACCAGCCCATGACTTTCTGGAGGGTCCAGGAAGGGGCCACCCCATCATTGTAGACTTAAAACCTTCAGCAGGTTTAAGGGTTTCAATAGCAGCCCTTAAACCTGCTGAAGGTCTTAAGGCTACACAAGTCCTTGAAAAAAAGACAGAGAGAAAAAGAAGGTGGATCAGATTTCTTACCAATCCCCTTGGGTGCCTTGGGCTATTTGAAGCTCACCTGGCAAGCTGGCAGAACCTCTCAGGTGCACACTGACTGTCCGCCTTGACACGCCGAGGAGGCCGCCCATTTTTGCTGAAATGGGAGAGAGAGTGAATGAATTTTTTCAGTCTAGATAGGGGGGTTGTGCATGGTTAAAGGGATCAGGAAGGGCCTATGCTCCAGCCCATGACTTTCTGGAGGGTCAGGGAAGGGGCAACCCCATCACTGTAGACTTAAGACCTTCAGCAGGTTTAAGGACTGAGATAGGAACCCTTAACCCTGATGAAAATGTCAGATCATGATTGAGAAACTATTTTACAGGGGGTTTTTAACATCATGTTGTTCATACTTTTCGACAGATCTTCCATCTTGAGTAACATACAACTGCTCACATATCCAATTGAATGTTCAGCCTGTATTATCTGGAATAAGGGAAAATATCATTACTGATCATGTATTTCATCTCATTTTATTATTTGCCAAATGGTTCATTTACAAGTGTAAACTGAATTTGAAAAAATATATATCTAAACAGATTATATACAAATAGGGCATCATATCATATATTGTTTGGAGATAAAAGTTGTGTCACTTTTAATACCTGGAATTGTATTTCATACTTTGTACTTTATTTTAGCTAAATATTGAGGACTGTAGTTAAGCAGTACAGAATGAATGAAAGTGTCTCAGAATCTCTGTTCATATGGGGTTTTTTTTAATCCAGAAAGAGGATTGCACATTCCTGAATCTGTCTCTCAGAAACATGAGAATAAATTGAGTAAGGCAGCCAACTCAAGTCTAGAATGATTTGGCAAGTCCAAATTGCCTGACCCCTCGGCCTGATTAATAAACATTGTTCTAGGCGCCATTTGGATTTGATTTTATATATTTATATTACAAGCATGATAACTCTTTTTCTGGGACACCATGATAATATAGCCCCTACCAGGGTCTTGTAGTTGACCAACTTTTGCCACACGCAGAGACTGTTTTGCTCCTGCCTATAACAAGTAGAGAAAGATGTATTGTATAAGTATGGAGCTTGGTGACAAGAGCGTTTTACTGTGTTGGGTATGAAAGTAATAGCAAAGGCATGTCAATGTTACGATCAGGGCTACTTTGGTACATCAATGAATGTTTCGGAGATAGGCGAGTTGAGTTGACTCTGCAATTCGGGTAACTTTCGATCTGAAATCGAGGCTCGCAAATACAGTACAGCACAATGTTCAAAGACACATACACTACATGTTATACATGGGCGGATACAGAGGGGGGTGGGGGGGGGGGGGGGGGGGTGCGCACATCAATCTACACGCATTTACCTCACACATCAATCTACATGCAATAACCTCACTCATCAATCTACTCGCAAAAGAACTCACTAATCAATCTACACGCAATTACCTCACTCATCAATCTACACGCAAAAACCTCACTCATCAATCTACACGCAATGACCTCACTCATCAATCTACACGCAAAAAACTCACTCATCAATCTACACGCAATTACCTCACACATTAATCTACATGCAATAACCTCACTCATCAATCTACACGCAATAACCTCACTCATCAATCTACACGCAATAACCTCACTCAGAAATCGCGAAAAAATACGCTCAACAATGACAAGCTTACAATCCAAAAGACGTTCACTTTATTGTCATCATAACATCATGTTGCTGATACGATTGTCAAGAAAGTTCATTCGAGGTATTTCATTTCGTACAACCATTAAGGCAAAACGTAGACGAATACAATATATTATAGTAATATATCAAGGTAAATACTGGAAGCAGCTAATCAACAATTTATGGTAACATTGGAATTGGAGGTATTTCCAAGAGTGTTGTTGGAGGCGGTACTGTTTCGGATCTTCTTGCACTTTAAATGTCCCATGACGTCACCGGCACCAGATTCGTCTAGAACAGCAGGCTTGGCCTGTAAAACATCACAGACAAGTCGCTTGTGACCATCACATTGGCAATTGAACAATATCTTCAAAATGTGAATTGGCAAAACTACCTTCATGCTTCCTTCCAATGGGCGCTAACAAGACATTGACACAACGATACATGTTGTAAACATTTATCACATTACTCGATATAAAAATGACATATTAAATTAACTTAATACTCACCGGAAGTATATTCTTCAGAGCTAGAATCATGGTTGGAAACAAATTTCACAGTGTCCCCTGAAATATGTTCGTAACATTTTACGGTTTTTTAAAGGTTTTTTTTGCGTTGATAATCAGGATAACAGATATAGTACTTACACTTCGTAAAACTGATGTACATATATACCATGATTTTCCTTTCGTTTGTAAAAATACATTTTAAAAATAATTCCTATCTTAAAATTTACCAAGTAATTTAAGGTCAATTCTGATTTTATGCCAACGCTCTCAGCTGTTAGAGACTAATAGACTAAGTGTATAAACACAATTATAACAATTTCAGCAATTACATCACTCACAAATATTTTTAAACTCTGTAAAACTGTTTCACCCAAAAGGCTAAAAGATATAAGAAATTTGTCCAGATATATTGTATGTCTATATAAGTAATTAAGAAAGAACCGTTGACCCTGTCACTTGTCATCTTTTTGTATTTTCATATGTATATATATATAGCTGTAAACGCTCATGAAAGGTGCGTCACCTCATGACATTGATTGATACCTTGCCAACACTGGCAGATACACGTGCCACGTGTAAGCACGTGAATCCTCAGGTTTGTGGTTTACGGTAATCCTCGGTATACCATTATCAGCCGTGCAATGAAATTTTCAGCGTCATAAATGAAGTCTTTGTTTTTATTAACAATAACTGAATTTTACTTGTTTGCTTGTGGTTTTACGCCGCCATCAGCAATACTCCAGCTATATGACGGCTGTCTGTAAATAATCGAGTCTGGACCAGACAAACCAGTGACTGACATGAGCATCGAGCCACGTAATTGAGTACAATAATATGTATCAACCAAGTCAGCGAGCCTGTCCCCGATACAGTTTGTCGCCTCTTACGACAAGCATATGGGTTGCTGAAGACTTATCCTACCCGGATCTTCACGGGTCCTGGATTTTAGGGAATATGATAGTCTGTCTCTGAGAAAATTCGTCGAGTGGCTGGTCTAGAAAAAGCATCATTAGTCGGGACAATCCCTTATTTCGAGTTGACATGTTCGACCATTCCCTTGAGGCATTTCCTAAGCTAATATCTCAATAGATTAAACCAGTTTCACAGTTCACTTATCCCGACGTTTTAGTGGACGTGGAATAAAGTCGTCATCATTCCAAATAAGACGAAACGTTCTAAAAACGATCACCTTCCATTTCAAGATTTTCCTCCCAAATTTTGGGAACTTGAATTTAAGTCTCTCGTCACACTCCTCAAACCCCAAAGGAGTTTCAATCCGGTGTACAGCTTGGGACAACACGCCATCTTCTCCATATTTGAAACACATGCTAACACGTGACCTCTTTTAGATCCCTTTCAATGCACGCTTTTCTCGGTTTTTTTGCGTTTCGGCATGCTTTCCTCTCTTTCGTTGTCTTCGGCACTACTTTTAAAGGGATTTGACATAATATCTTCGAAGGTTTCATTAAAATATTCGATTATTTAAAATCGTGTTTCGTCATGTTTGTTTTGACAAGAGTATAGGATGGACAATGAAACCTCGGTAATTCACGGCTCAGAAACACCTCAGCCTCGGTCATTCTCTCCAACACACCAACATGACAACACGTTCACACCTGCCCGTTCAGTGGTATAAAGCGTCTTATTTGTTTGTTTATTTGTTGTTTAACGCTGAACTCGGCAATATTCCAGCTATATGACGGTGGTCTGTAAATAATCGACCAGACAATCCAGTAATAGATATCATGAGCAACGATCCACATAATTGGGATACGATGACATGCATCAACCAAGTCAGCTGGACTGACTATCCAATGCCGTTAGTCGCCTCTAATGACAAGCATAGTCGCCTTTTGTGACAAGCAGTGGTTGCTGAAGACCTATTTTAGTCCGGTTGTTCACGGGACAGTGTCGTGTCTAAGAGACTGGTTGGTGATATTGGTTGTTTCCATAGTCTGGTGAATCGATATCCGAGTACATGCTCTCTGTATCAGTTGTCAATCCTCCGTCCTGTATATTTTGAGTGCGATAAATAGCAAGGCTAAAGAGTCTTACTTATACGTGTAAATAACCCCATAGCTCCCCATAAGGAACTTGTATTTCCAATGGACGATAGGTTGCTGCCAGCACAAGACATATAAATGTATGGCAGAACAATAATACCCCAAAGGTTTGGCACTCATGCACTACTTGACACATATAACGACACATGACATCTTGCCAAGAGGTGCTCGCTTTGAGAAAACGCTTGAGCCTCGCATAGGTGACGCGAGGGTCATTCTTCTGACGTGGGTTCTTGACGTATTGCACACTGCTAAATACAGGCGAGTGTAACGGGGTGTAACCGTCTGAATTTGGTGTCACCCTTGTAAGGAATGACTAACGGGTAGCCAGCGCAGATCAGGGAAACAAGTGCGGGATTCTGAAGGTACAACGAGGCACGTGAATGAGGTGACCACATTGCAGTGTCAGAACGCTGTTGTTTTAAAGGCGGGCCTCACCTTTCCGCACAATTTCTGCAAGGAAACCTGCGGCTGCTCGCTGAAGTCAGTCGATACGCAGGTCGAGTTCACTGGATACTCAGAAAATAGCTACGCATGGCTGATTGATCTCAGAAGTTAGGCCTGAGGTCCTGACATATTATTTACTGATATATAGATCTGGGTCATTATTCTCTGTGGTAAATCGTTAGGGTGTCTAAATCTGGTGGCACCTAATTATTTAAATTTCGTCGGTTTAATCAAACAGAATTACGTACCTTGGTCGTGTTTGTGTGGGAACAAGGTCATGAAACTTCATGTACCTTGAATAATTGTACTCCAATATTGATTGGTAGATGTTCGATATGATTAAACCTGTGGGCTTCTGGGGTCCACCTATGTGTTCTCTGTCCATCGTGTTGTGACAGCATCATCCCCTTGTTGTCAACACCTACCAATGTTATCCCACTCATGTATCCAATTGTTGTTACTGTTAATCCTCTACTGTTAATCCCCCACCTACTATATGTATTCTGTACTTTGTCCCTCAATCAGTCTTGCTTGACAACTGTATAAGGATCTATACCGAAACGTCGCTTTTCACAGTATTAAAGTTGTTATCCATAAAATTGTGTCTACCTTATCGAATCCTAAGTTTTGCCGTCATGTCGAGGGATTTTACGTCCGTTTAACCATTTTCTCCGACATATCCGTCTTCTTATGTCAGACCAGCGATATCCAGGAATACATGTTGTACGATACATGAGTGGTTACAGGTCTTGATCGGTTCCAAGATGAACTGTACTGTCGCATTGAGCTCAGCTGTCGCATACTGAGGAAAGTACAGGCGTACTGTTCCGGGCGCGGGTCAAGAACCATAACTCTTCACGGCCTCTGTGGCTCTTGTGTTGGGCTTGACAAAAGGAAATATACTGAACCGCAAAAGAAACGTCACCATGGATAGATATTATGAGAAACCTAATTTGTCCAACCACTGTAAACATACTTTGAGACATATTAAAAAGATGACACTTGGCAAAACTGATCATTAAGGTTGAAATTAAAGTGGTAAATGTTCTTAAATTAAACACAACACTAGTCTCTGAGAAAAGGGCATCACAAGTCAGTATCTCGTGTGTCCGCCATGTGCATTGATGACTGCTGCAACGTCGAAACATGTAATGGATGAGGCGGTTGATGAAGGCCATAGGCACTTGAGCCCACACACTGAGGAAAGCCTGATGCATTTCAGCTGCAGTTTGTCGGCCTTGGTCGGACGTCATTCAGCCGTCTTTGAATCTCGTCCCACAGGTGCTCAAAGGGATTTAAATCGGGGCTGAGGGCAGGTCACTGTATGGTTCTGATGCCTTTCTCCAGGAGGATGTCTCTTGTTGCTCTCGCAGTGTGGGCACAAGCGTTATCATGCTGAAACTCGTTGTTGCGGCGACATGCCAAATAAGGTATGGCGTATCAAGACTTGATCAATGTACCGAGCTGCTGTGACACCATTGCCTCTCCCTGGACCGATGTTCTGGAACACCACAGGGCCGACAACACAAGCATCCGAATAATGTTCCCCACGGCGCCGCCAGACGTCTGTCGTGCAGTTTCTACAGCAGTAACAAACCGATCTTGAAGATGCTGTCGCACAATCGGACGATCCTGACGTCGGGTGGTGACCCTTGGTCTTCCACTACGTGGTCGGTCATCTGAAGTGTTGGTGGTCTGGTACCGTTCCTGGAGCCTGTATATTGTCCAGCTTGCAGTCGTCCAGGGGCTTGGTGTCGCTGATTTCTTGTCAATCTTGGCATGTGGTAGCAATTCAATAACGAATGAATGTTATCCGATCTGGGTGGATTTTTATAGGGCAAGAAATGGGGGAACGCATGTGCATTTCAATCTACACACAACTCATGTGCATCGGGTTACCATAGCCGTTGCCGTGATGCGTTTTGGCGATCGGTTATATTGTCATCTGTTATGTTTTTTTATCATCAAATTTCATTTTTCCGGACAAGGTAATGTTAGATTGTAGAAACTTTGACAAAAATTACCCAGATATTTAAATGAAAACTTTTCATGCAATGTTACTTGGGGTGACGTTATTTCGCGGTTCAGTATATTTCTCGGGAATCAACGCGTGATTTAAAATCCTGCGCGTTAGTCACATTTATTATTTCATTATAGATTTTTTTCAAATCTCCCACGTCACATGAAGCATTCTCCGTTATCAACAAAATGCCCGACTTGGTTAATGCATGTTCTCGTACCCTTATTGCGATGATTGATGCTCATGTTGTCTCTATTATGTACAGACCGCCGTCATATAGCTAGAATATTGCTGAGTGCGGCGTTACACAACAAAACAAACAGAAAAAAGTCATGCTTTACAACGGGTGGCCGAGTTTATTGCAATATAAAGCAAATATAGATAAAATCCTACTCACTTTGGAGAAAAATGGCTCGAGAAACAATGTTTTATTCAGCCTGACCGAAAGCCAACACGACAAGTTTGTGACAAAAATAACAGATTGTACACAATATGTCATTGACAATAGTGATGAGATTCATGATATTGGCTCTATGTCTACCTGTGCCACTTGTCAAGACCGGCCAAACCTGCGATTGATAGTAGGAGCAACATTCCACGCCGACAGGGTACTATGACACGCAATAAACAAAATCACCCAGCCTAATCACCCGATCCACTTAGTCGTTGGGGGACAAATCCAACCCGGAATCCCGACGGGAGACTTGTCGTGAGACCCGGCATATTAGGAATGAGTGGCTGCCTTGTTCCTGCTTTAACCTGCGACGTAAAACAACATTTACTCAGGGACCGGCATTTCATGGCTTGACTATTGCAACCAATGGGGAACACAATGCCCTGCAACAGTCATGGTTTGAATGTATTATTAATTCATAACCTTACCTGGTTCATCATTCGTTGATCTGAAGCTGCCACGATGGAAAACCATGATTTAAGATTGATATCAGATGTTGATTGAACGTCGACATTTCAACAACATTGGAACAAACAAAAATCGATGCTATTTCAACATTAAAGCACAAAATTGATTCAACGCTGTAGTGCCTGCTGGGTAATATCTTCATTAATGCACAAGAGATGCTATTGTCAACTTAAATCTACCCTCCGATCATCATTTTGTAACTGCATCCACCAGCTTACATGACTATACATGATCCTTATGTAAATGGAGCTCCATAATTATGTAAAATACATATCTATACACCGTTCTCAAAGCTATATAACCCCTAAAGATCCGGGTTAGACCTAATATTCAGCAACCCATGCTTGTCGTAAGAGGCGACTAACGGGATCGGGTGGTCAGGCTCGGCATCCTGGCTGATGCATGTCATCGTATCCCAATTGCACGGGTCGATTCTCATGATTTCAGTCACTGGATTGTCTGGTCCAGATTCAATTGTTTACAGACCGCCGTCCCATAGCTTGAATATTGCCGACAACAACCAAAAGATAATAGATAGAGCGACTCAGATTTGCCATCTACAGGTTGCCGTTATAGAGCGGGGGCGGTCGGGTAGCCTAGTGGTTAAAGCGTTCGCTCGTCACGCCGAAGACCCGGGTTCGATTCCCGACATGGGTACAATGTGTGAAGCCCATTTCTGGTGTCCCCCGCCGTGATATTGCTGGAATATTGCTAAAAGCGGCGTAAAATCAAACTCACTCACTCACTCACGTAATAGAGCGACACAGATTGGCCATCTACAGGTTGTCGTGATAGAGCGACCCATATTGGCCATCTACAGGTTGCCGTAATAGAGCGACTGAGATTGGCCATCTACAGGATGTCGTGATAGAGCGACCCAGATTGGCCATCTACAGGTTGCCGTGATAGAGCGACAAGGACACTGCCTCTCTTCTGGCTAATCAGCGGTTTATCTTGACCTGCTCAGAGGCCGACATTTGTCCAAAGCCTGCAATAAATGTCAGTAAAACGTCACAAGTTGGACTAATAAAACTGCCAAATCATGTAAACATATGAAATCAATGCAAGGCTGTAATATAATGGTAAGATACCTCTGAAATAAGGAGAATAACTTCCTAAGAAGTCAAACTGTTGAACAAGTTAATGAAAGTTCCCCAATTTGCCTGCCAAGGACACTTAGTTTGGAATCTTAGAATGCGTGTCATCATTCTGCAAAGGGATTAAACAACAAACAAACATACCTACTACCGGCCGCGTCAAACACAGATTTTAAAAGATGGTACTTGTTGTTACCCTGCCTGTTACGGGGGCTGGTCCGCTCGGAGTCGGAAAACTGTTTGAGAGGGGTACCCGGCCTGGCATTCAGTTGATTAGCACTATAAAATGGACATGAGTCCAGACAAGGACACGCGCGCTCAACTCCCCTCACCCCTTTACCACCTTTCTCACGGGCTTTCCTCCTACATTGAGCTGAAACGCCGTCCTATTGATGAAGTACTGTCCAAAGTGGCGAAAAGCCCTGGACGCTGAATTCTTCGTGTTAAGTTTGCTTCCTTTGCCGTGCCAGGATCCGCTGGTCTTAGGTTCGAATCCCATATTTAACGGGATTAGGATCTTTGGTTTGTCGTTGTTTCACCAAAGTGATACACATCAATGGCTGTTACAACTTCAGGATTCGCCAAATTTAAAATTCTATTCAAATCAGCGCTAAAACCAACTCGCTGATCTAGCTGAAGAGTTGACTCTTGAACAACTATATGACCTTTAGCAATAATCCAGCCTTATCATGTCGGAGGACACCGTTAATGGGCTTAACACACTATCCATATGAGGAGTAGAACCCGGATCTGTGACGTAACGAGCGAACGCTTTAACCTCTTGGCGACTGGAAACGACCCACTAAATATTTCAGACAAAAGCATCGTTTCTTTGTTTACTCTCGACAATGTACATCTCAACAAAACGTGTTTATTAGGTTGTACATGTTTATTACACAACAGACACATTACGTACAATAACACACAAAAGTCAGGCGAAAAGGATTTCTACTCCCCTTACTATGGTATTCCCCATTGCACGCATTATGTTTTTATTCGCTGCCATCTCACATATACCGCATACAAATTCACGTCGAGATATAATCAGGCGCTTTTGTCATGGTCGTGAGAAACATTCAATACTGTAAAACTAATCTCAATGCAACGTTATTGTAACTACATCTTGATGTTAATTCTTTAAGATTTGTCATCGTCGTTACACAATGTTCAGTGGACATTAGTATAGTGTGTGATGCTATTTTAAAAGTGGTCACAACACTTCAAATCCAGACCATAAAATGGAGGTTGTTTTGAATATGAATATGTACATGAGATCAGGTTTGTATGAGCAATTTCAGTGGTACACTCCAACATGTGTCATCAACAAATAGAGACTCTGGTCAACATATCGGGCAGGATACAAGATATGAGCAGTTTCTTGTCATGCGCATTGATGATATCACCCTCGCAAACAACTGCAATATGTGACGTAGTGTTCAGCCTTTTCCTTTGTCAAATACCGACAAATACCGGTTTGCAAACAACACCAACAAATCCCTTGTCCATTTGGCCACTCCTGCGTTTCCATTTCTAATGTCAACATTTCTTGGTCAAACACCATGGAAACGGTGCCACGATACTGACGTTGGTATCTTGTCGAGTACAAACAGTACCTTGAACGAGGACGGATCCACACCGGAGCCTTAAGACACGTGGTACATAAGACACGTGGTACATAAGACACGTGGTACATTTCTATAAAGGAATAGACAGTCGAAGTTGAAGTGTAGTTTGTTCTTCTTGGTCCCGGGATGTGCTGAAGTCGTTGTGCGTTCAATTCTTTCGTTGTGGCGACTTACCAAGTCACTCACGATATGGAAGAGGCGATTCTCAGGAGCCACGTGGAGGCGGCGGAGAGTTTGGCCTTGGATTCACACACCGCCACAATGATGCTGCTCTTCGTCTTGCTGGCAATCAGGTACCGTCCACCATTGAAGGCAACAACCTGTTCCGGACATGCGCTCTTCAGACAATACGTACATCCGCTGGCACGAATTGTTTCCGGGGGTTGGTCGCTGTGAAAACACTGATTGATTGCCTGGAACGAGAGTATGATGCTGTTTATGAATGCTGTCGTTGGAAAATGATGGAATGAATAATTATGTTTAAAGGAGATCAATTGAATCAAAACTTCATGACATGTTAAATGGTCAAAGTTCATCTTTACACAAAAAAAAGTCGTATGTGATTTTATTGTTACATTGACTACATTTTATTGTTTATTGTTTTCTAAAAGGAACTATTCAATTTCCCTGATCCACAACCATCGCGTACGCATATCGAAATCCCGACTAACGGCTGAACTCTAGCTGTGACGTCACAGTGGAGAGGCGCAGACTATTTCCCTTAAAGTTTGTTTTCAGTGCATTAATCTCCACGACAATGAAGTGGTTTTCCGTTATTCTCGGAGTATGGAAGTTGTGGTATTGTGGGATCTACTGGTAAACATCTTCCCAATTTACTGGAATGTCATTCCCAAATAGTGGGGGAAATTCTTGTAATGGCCGCTTGCGCTCTGAAAAGGAGCTTGACAAAGTAGCTTCCGAAGCGACTCCCAACATCGACACCTGCATTATTTCGTGTATGCAGCGGCAGACGGTGGTGCTGGGGAGTCATGCTATGCCCAAGCATGTACCAGTTGTGTTTAAGTGTGCCACGGCATACTGGGCAAGAATGTGGTCCAGAGATTGCAGTGCATATGGGTCGCGTATTCCTCTGTGTGCGATACGTGAGGTGATATGGGGTTTAACGTCGCGTCCAAGATTATTGCACTCATAAAGCGACGTGCATGAAGATATGTGTGGGTGTATGTGGCTGCTTGTACTAGTCCGAACTGATGCCGATATATAGTGCTAGACCACTGAGAAACCATGCCGCAGTTTAACACGAATACCCAATTCAGACAAAGTACTGACTCCGAGCCGACCAGTCCTTGTTTTAGCCCCTTAATGCCGAGCGCCAGATTATGTATCAACAGATACCATCTTATAACGTAAGTAACCCCGGACCTTTCGCTCTCCGGGCGGATGCTCTACCACAAGACCACGGAGGCGGTCCGTGTGAGATACGTCTATCTGGGAACAAGTGGGTGACGGTTGAGTTATGTTCATTGAGAAACATTAAATATTATGAAACCAACTCCGGCGCGTTTGTAACTCGAAGTTCAGGTACTTTCTTCTCTCCATTAAAAAGAAACCTTTAAATAACTTCAATATACTGAAAAACCTACATTGTTCGACGTAAAACAAGTAAACCATTTCACATTTATTTTCTGTTTCGATATCGAATGCTCGACTGTGTATTTGTTTGTTTGTTTGTTGTTTAACACTGCACTCAGCAATATTCAAGATATATGACGGCGGTCTGTAAATAATGGAGTCTGGAATAGCCAATCCACTGATTGACATCATTAGCATCGATGGCATGCATCAACCAAGTCAGCGAGACTGACCCCCCGATCCCGTTAGTCGCCTTTTACGACAAGCATAGTCGCCAATTATGACAAGCATTGGGTGCTGAAGACCTAATTTACCCTGGATCTTCACGGCCCAGTGTATTTGGATAATACATGCGTGTATTGTAAACGGTCAAAACAAAAGAAGAAAATGTCAAGCTGACTCTGAACATAAACTAGTCAATCTCCTCCCATGTGGGGAATCGAACACGAGCCATTGCTTTAACCATTAGTCTACCCAAACGCGCCTTACTTGTGTTCAGAGTGATATCTTATTTAAGAAACGTCACGCGTGTATCCTGTTTCAGCCGGTGTGTTAGCTTTGTTTTGATAGGACATAAGACAGCAGGCGTATATTTCATACCACCGAACCTGAAGCGTGTGTCCTTGGTTGTGTAATCTATTAGCGGATTCAGACGTTAGAGGTCAGTTGGGTATATGCTGACAATGTACACTCATGTTTTGAAGTGCTAAGCTTTATGGACAGTGTATATTTATGCGCGACGCCGATACTTTGACGTTTACTCAGTAAAAAAAATAATTGATAAACAAATTGGGTCTGTGTGAGTGAATGTTCTTTTATACCATAGTTGGGTAATTTTGCAGTTTTCAGACGGCCACCTGTGCCATGTCGGGTTTGAAGCGGATAAACAAGTGGTTGATGACACGAACACCGGTTAAGGCTGATCGGCCACTGAGGCAAGCGTGATAACTATTCTGTATCGGCATGCTCCGAGTTTGTCCGGCCTACCTGAAGTAGGCGACACGGTGAGGCGTGGCGAGGTGAGGTGAGGTGAGGTGAGGCGAGGTGAGGTGAGGTGAGGTGAGGCGATGTGAGGTGTGGCGAGGTGAGGTGAGGCGAGGTGAGGTGAGGCGAGGAGAGGCAAGGCGAGGTGAGGTGAGGCGAGGCGAGGTGAGGTGAGGTGAGGTGAGGCGAGGTGAGGCGTGGCGAGGTGAGGCGAGGTGAGGCGAGGTAAGGTGAGGCGAGGCGAGGAGAGGCGAGGCGAGGTGAGGTTTGATGGACTCTGACGTTGCCTTCGAGGTTATTGTACATGTATAACGAAGTACATGCATGTATGTGTTCTAGCCCGGACTAATTAGGTTTTATAGTAATACATCAAGGAGATGCCAAGCAGCAGACACTCAGACACAGTATATAGTGTCTCCGAGACGACAAATCCTTGTTTAATCCTCTTAAAGCAGAGAACCCGTGAAGATCCGAGAAAGAATAGTCTTCAGCAACCCATGCTTGCCGCAAAAGGCGACTATGCCTTTCGAAAGAGGCAACTAATTGGATCGGGTGGTCAGACTGGCTGACTTGCTTGATGCATGTCATCGAATCCCAATTGCGTGGATCGATGCTCATGATGTCAATCACTGCATTGTCTGGTCCAGGCTCGATCATTTACAGACCGCCGTCCTATAGCTGGACTATTGCTGAGTGCGGCGTAAAACAACACACACACAAGATACACACCATGATAGGTCGCTATTCTGAGTTGTTATAAATTGCAACATTTACCATCACTTCTTCATTTGTAAGATTGAATCCTTTGCTGCGGATTAATTTCGACCCAACATCCGGAATGATTGCCGCTTTTTTCAGCTCCATTATAGCCCCTCCTTGGGTGATTAACTTGATCCATTTCTTCCAAGATGGCGATCGGTTAGCGGTAGGATTGACACCAAAACCGAGCATACTTCTACACACAATGTCGATCTGAAACGAAACGAAATATGATTATATTTTATACATGTAAACGACTGGGAAATTAGCAGATTGAAGACAAATAATAATACATGTATGCTTCCAAACTTTAATAAATAAACACACAAATACAACCAACATAGAACTAAATCGAGCGGCGATTCGTCTACTACCACTGATCTAACCCAACTGTTGGCATTTTTGTTAAAAGCAGTATATTATTTGTTTGTTGTTTAACGCCGTACTTAGCGATATTCCAGCTATATGACGGAGGTTTAAAAACAATTGAGTCTGGACAGACAGTCAAGTGATAGACATCATGAGCATCGATCCACGCCATGCATCAACCACGTCAGCGAGAATGACCACCCGATCCCGTTAGTCGCCTCTTACGACAAGCAAAGTCGCCTTTTACAGCAAGCATTGGCTGCTGAAGACCTATTCCATCCCGGATCTTCACGCGTCCAGTATATTATTTCGCTCACTGATCCGCAGCATCATATCCTCCCGAATATCAAAGGGTCAGCCCTGACCATGTTGTGTTTAACTAACAACCTTCTGAATAGACAAGTTGGGCGGATTCCGAGGAAAATACTGTAAATATTGTTATCTGACAGGAAATACAATGTAACAATCTACGTTGTTTGTAAATTCATCCCAATATAACAATGATGAGAGGGCTCAAATATTTCAAAGTTCCCTCCTGTTCTTTTCTTTGCCTTGTGTGACGTGTTAAATATAAAATCCCTCTATTGAATCATCCTATATCTTGAAACTTTGTGCCAAAATATAATGTGTAGTGTATGTAATAAAACATACATATTTACTATTATTGTATATAAGTATGTGTACCCGGATAGATATAAACATAAGTCTAACTAAACAATCTGTGCTTCAACAATAAGGAGAAAGTAGTAACCAACATTACAAATAATTTAGAAACAGATCTATAGTGATATTACCTGCGACACTTATCTCTGTGAACTTCACAATATCACGTCCCACCTGTACAACACGCCAGCGTTAACTCAATGACTGCACGGCACATTTGCTTCAAACATGTTCCGCCTTTGAATTTAGGGAGAAATCATTTGATTTTCAGGCCTTGGTTAAACTGAATTATATTTAAATATTCCTCGCATTGTAAAAAAACCATATTGCGCCCTTGAATTGCAGTCGGTTTGTATTGAAATATTGAGAAGTCACAATTTAATTCATAACTGCTCTATTAAAACTGGAAAACTTCACACTGTAAACACGAAATAGATTTTGTCGTTACAGTTCGGTGTGTTACATTATTTGAAAAACAATCAATGGAGCACCTGTTTATGTTGGAAACACTAATCATTAATGGGCTAAACAATAAAATAAATGCTGATATCAAATTAGAATACCACCCAAATCCCCATGAAAATTAAATAGTTTCTCCCTTTCAACTCCGAACATCCGGGTCACAGCGATTCAGTACGTGACATACTGAACGCACTGTCAGTGAAATAATCCGGGTAGTGTATGATTCATATGACCCAGGTCAACGTGACATTTACATCAAGGCTATAAGCAATAAATATAAATAGGCAGGAATGATCGCTAATCTTAGTTCAACTTTCATTGATTTTACGTCGTAGTGTAATTTGCGCATTGTATTTGAATTGATCGCGTGTGGCGTCTCACTGCGGTTGGGTTGAAGGCGATCTACTCCAGCCGTTCTGTACGTGACTTGCACAGTGTGGACAGTCTGTTGACACACACTTATAACATCCGGGTTTCTGGACCGTGGTTGTAATGTTTATGACCCCCGACACGTCACCACTTAACACTATTTGGGATATTTGCAATACCTGGCCCATGACAGCACGTTTGTAAACAGGACTGAGGATAAAACTCGTGTTTTGTAATTATTGATTTTGTAATTTTCATTTAAAAACCTAAACGCGATGTTCAGGTTTGCTGTAACTTGTTGAAATAACATTTAAAAAATGGTGTGCTTTATTATTTGTGTTTGAAAGCCAGCCATTTCATCGACAACATGAATCTCAGATAAACCTCCAAATGCAAAATTAATGTTCACCAGCGTATATGTGTGTATGACTGATAGCAATACGTAGTGAATACGCCCAATCATTTGGATCACCAATGATTAAATTCTGGATAACAAATAATGGAATTGCTTTCCCGGAGTCTCTCGGTTCTATTCATTCTTAAAGTGGAAGGAATAATCTGTTTTCAACAATAAACTGAGACTGCCAAAAACAAAATGGTTGTCCTGGACACCGACTGACTTACTGCTGTGCTCATATCATGGCATTGTGATTCAGTGATTCAGTGATTCAGTGATTCAGTGATATATGTCTTTATAATGGTTCAGCGATTCGCTATTATATTTGAAAATCACTGCCACAACGTGTGGTACAGTGAAGCGTTGTTGTGTCTGTATGGCGGTATAGTGAAGCTTGTTGTGTCTGTATGGCGGTATAGTGAAGCTTGTTGTGTCTGTATGGCGGTATAGTGAAGCGTTGTTGTGTCTGTATGGCGGTATAGTGAAGCGTTGTTGTTGTCTGTATGGCGGTATAGTGAACTACTGCTATCACCACAGGTTTGTTCAACGAGTGTTTCACGCCCCTCAATTACTAAATCGAATACCGTTGTCGCGGTCGTACGTGATACAAAGAGCGTAGTCACTCTAACGGCGACCTTTGAATACCGTGACGCCAAACACGAGGAAGTGTTTGCAAACAGAAACGTGTTTAAGGTCACTGAAGGTATGTGTATCTGTGTATGTTGTATGCATGTGCATGCATGTCTTCGTGCAGAACACTACCTGAACTCGATTAGCTGTCAGTAAAGAACACGATTAATTACGCACACAAAGATTCATAATTTATTAGTTTATGTAAGTTAAGAAGTTTATGAAAGAGTGAATACAAAATGGGTATACCAAACCTATGATTATAGTGAATATGTTATTGCATGTTCTATACAGAGAGTGTCAGGTCAATATATTGCTAAGTGCTTTAATAACTCGCGAGGAAACTAAATCTAGAGTGCAAAGGACTTCCTCACCGAGACACCTGAAGCAATTGTCTGACGCTTCGATTTGACATGACCCGTTAAGAGACGGGGTAGAATAGGTCTGTGGCAACTCATTCTTGTCGTTAGGCGACTTTGCTTGTCGTAAGAAACGACTAACGGGATCGGGTGGTCAGGTTGACTTGGTTGATGAATGTCATGGTATCCCAATTGCGTAGATCAATGATCATGTCAATCACTGGATTGTCTGGTCCAGACTCGATTATTTACAGACCGCCGTCATACAGCTGGAATATTGCTGAGTGCGACGTTAAACAACAAACAAACAAAACAAATCGATTTGACACATTGCTTTAACAATGTGATATGATGACGTAAGAAAACGAGAACATTTCAGCAAGCTGTTGAGCCTTCTACATCTGAGAACTGTTAATCAAATGAATGCAGTAGTTTTGCAAACCATCCCCAGCTAACCTCAGCATGACTGCACATGTACCTTCATTCTTTCAGTGTTGTTCGTTATGTCGAAATTTTGAATTATACGATCTTTGTATCAAACTAACGGAAAGACACCATTCCAGTCTGAATGAACAATACTACACAAACCAACTCAACATTTCCCCATATCTACGAAGTGAGTGAGGCTTGATGCCGCCTTAACAGTATTTCATCTTCACAGTGTACCAGTGTAATGCAAGAGGTGAGGTGAAATAGGGTTTAACGTCGCTCCAAGATTATTGCACTAACATGTGCAGATAGCGACGTGCATGCACGTGTGCGTGTGTGTGTGTGTGTGGTTGCTTGTACTAGTGCGGACTAATGCCGATTTACAGTACCAGCACATTGAGATACCATGCCGCAGTTTAGCATGAATACCCCACTCAGACACAGTATACTGACTCCGAGCCGATCAGTTATTGTTTGAGCCCCTAAATGTCAAACGACAGTCAGGGTAACAACAAGTACCATCTTTTAACGTCTTTTGGTATGACGCGGCCGGGATCGAACCGCGGACCCTCCGCTCTCCGGGCGGACGCTCTACAACTAGACCACGGAGGCGGCCTTAAGCTGCATGAGATCTAACACCGTGCAGTTAGTTACAGGTAAGCTACACGTCGGCTCCACATCTGAAAGGTATTTCCTAAGCGATACAGGTCGTTGACCTTTACTGATGATGTAGGAGGAACGGCTACGGTGCATAATACGAATTCTGATAATGATAATAATAATAAGAATTCTCAATGCGCTAACTACCACGCAACAAAGCATGCTCAAAGCGCTAACAACACAACACACATACATGTGTACACTCAAGTCGAAAGCTAGGCTGTCAGACCAAAAAGGACCCTAAAATTTTAGGTAATGGGGCTGTTCTGAGGGAAATCGGAAGAACATTTCATTTCTCTGCAGTTATTTGCTTCCTCATCAATAACCCCAACCTGGACAAATCTTGGATTCAAACCCACAACCTGTGGACCCTGTTACTGCGACAGCTTGGCCACCATTTGCAGCACACGTTTTGAAGTTTTGTGCCTTTTTCATGCTATTCTTCTGTTACAATACATCCTTTGATTGGATGTGATGGACACTGTACTTTTGTGACCTGTGACATTTCTGATAATTAACTTAACCTTTTGAAATGATCCAACGGTACTGTTTCAAAGCGACGCCGACCCCTACCCCACTCAGATGACCGATGAGGCAGTGGATTAACCTAGTAGTTAAAGCGTAGGCCTGTCACGCCAGACAGGCACAATGACTGTAGCCATTTCTGGTGCCTTGATAATGCTAGAACATTGCAAAAAGAGCGTTAACCTCAACTCACTGACTTACTAAACTAAACTAAACTAATAGTAACGCTACGTACATGGGTAATGTTGTCCAGTGATAATGTGATCGACAACACACCTGTCTAGCGTCATACGACCTTGAAGGAGCTATGGCCTTAACGCATGTTTCGTTTGTTGATAAGATTGGAGTCATGGTACAAGGTACAAATAACAACCGTCTTCGTTCACGAGGGCTTCACACAACCATGTAACCTCTTGAGGGTCAAAGTGGTACACTGATGATACATATAAATACTTATCATTCCACAACTCCTCTTGGAGTTGTGCTCAGCTGAAGTTCCTCAATACTCTGTGGGTTGATTTGTGAGTGGGTATGGTTTAGCACGGCTTTTATAAATATTCAAACAATATCACAGTCGGGGACACCAGAAATCAAACCCGTGCACACGGCGTGACGAGCGAACGCTTTACTTGCAGGGCGACCTCACTATCACCTAGATAAGTTAACAGATTGTATGAGGCATTGTAGATATTTACGACTGTGATTCTGCAAGGCAATATTGGAGTACGGCGTGGCGAGCGAACGCTTTACTTGCAGGGCGACCTCACTATCACCTAGATAAGTTAACAGATTGTATGAGGCATTGTAGATATTTACGACTGTGATTCTACAAGGCAATATTATATGCAAATCGCTCGAGTATTAAACGTTTTCGGTCATCAACGAGGAGAAATTGATCTAATTGGCGGAAAATGCCCAAATAATAAGCCAAATTAATAAATATGCGTAGAGTTCAGACCCAGCACAAACTCACTCCGTATCAAACTACACATGAATGTATACATAATCGGGGCGAACCGGGATCATAGGTTTCTGGCGTGCTCTAGGGACGCCTTAGACGACTGGGCCACCCGTCCCCCCAACTAAGTATAATGCGACTACTCAATACCAAGGCAACATTTAATTCATGCAACGAAATGTGCTACATATGTCATTTTGATGTTTTAGTGCCAACGAGGAAACAGAAAATAATACCTTCCTCAATCAAGAAGTGCCGACGTGAACTAAGTGAGGACCTTCCGCGACTGAATCTCGACAGTAGTAGCTAGTACTAGGTCAGACGACCGCGTCTGTGGTCTAGTGAATCTCGACAGTAGTAGCTAGTACTAGGTCAGACGACCGCGTCTGTGGTCTAGTGAATCTCGACAGTAGTAGCTAGTACTAGGTCAGACGACCGCGTCTGTGGTCTAGTGAATCTCGACGGCAGTAACTAGTACTAGGTCAGACGACCGCGTCTGTGGTCTAGTGATAGAGCGTCCATCCGGAGAGCGGATCGATCCCCGGCCGCGTCAAACCAAAAGACTTTAAAAGATGGTACTTGTTGTTACCCTGCCTGTCGCTCGGCTTTCAGGGGTTAAAACGAGGACTGGTCGTCTCGGAGTCAGTATACTGTGTCTGGATGGGGTATTCATGTTGAACTGCGGCATGGTTTCTCAGCGGGCTTGCACTATAAAAATCGGCATCAGTCCGGGCGAGTACAAACAGCCACACACACACGTGCATGCACGTCGCAATATAAGTGCAATAATCTTGGACGCGACGCTAAACCCCATTTCACCTAACATCTAACCGGTCAGATCAGTCGCTTTATGCTATTCAGCGCACGTTACCAACTTACTCGCTTAGCGTTGGGATTACTTTTCGCGGCTCACATTGCTCGGTTGAAATGTATATGTACAGAAAGAAATTCAGACCTTGGAAGACGGTTGGTAAGTTGCCAAGTAGATTGTGTTTGGTACAACAAGATTATGGAATCCCGCAGCCAACCGTTTCCTATACTGATACTGAAACCATCAATCCGTCCGTCCTTGTGTGGAGACTGTTTGTTTGTTTGTTGTTTAACGCCGCACTCAGCAATATTCCAGCTATGGACCAGACAATCCAGTGATTTACATCATGAGCATGGATCCACGCAATTGGGACCGATGACATGCATCAACCAAGTCAGCGAGCCTGACCACCCGATCCCGTTAGTCGTTCACGACAAGCATAGTCGCCTTTTACGGCAAGAATGGGTTACTGAAGACCTATTCTACCCCGAAATCTTCACGGGTCGTGTGGAGACTGTGTTGAGGAAGACTGATATATGTGCCGAGGTGCTTTATTAAAGAATATTATATATTAAAGAAACGTGAGAGAAAGAATTTGAAAGACAAATGGGATTTTTCAAACAAAAGAATTTCTACAGGATTCTTGGTAGCTGAACACTTGAGCGAAACATGAACCTTTCAGGAACATATTGTGAAACATACACAAGGATGTGTAGTACACATGCAATAACGTAAGGCAAAAAGCATGTATGTAGATCAACCTGTGGTAACACATAACTTTAGTTGATAAGAATTAGACCGAGATAACCCTTAGATTGAAATTTAAAGAAAGCGTTGAACTTAAACAGTATGGAATGTAGATTCATCATTATGACATCACTTGGTATGAAAGAAATATCAGGGACTATTTAGAATAATGCATTATAACGTATATCAGGGACTATTTAGAATAATGCATTATAACGTATTTATAAGAAAATGTCACTTTGTCATAATGCACGTTTATTACGTGTAATAAACTACATAACTAACATCCAAATTTTACAGTATTTTTCAGTAATATATATCATATAAAATTTCTTTACCTGTTTAATTTCCTTGTATATTAGCCCGAAAGTTATATGGTGTACCCCTTCCTGCTGCTCGTTTGCCTGACAGCGCTCGACGATAGAAGCTCGCCGCGTCTCAGCGCTCTGTATTTATATTGCGAAGCGAGTTCAAGTGGGTCACGACTATTTTAGTTGACAGCCCAAGGCTTCTGGGTAAAAAGCTCACCGCTTGACGTCATAACCAAATGCGAACCTTCACCGGTTGACTATGACATTGTTCCAAGGACAATTGTTACTGTTAAAGCATAGGGATGTTGGAGACAAACCTCTGTATGACCCTGGATTTACCTTAATGAGAACCTTTAGTTATGCCCGAGGATGGGAGCTATAGCATTTCACGGTGATTTAGGGGTGATATAAGTGGTAAGGACTTGGAGACGAGTGTTTTTACAAGTAGGTTTTCATGACATAAACAGGGAGCAGCGTAACCTGTAAAGATAAGAGGTTTTGCTATATGTGTTGTACAACGACGAAATGTTTTGTGTACGACTGATACTGCAGCGATGTATATAGTATGTGTCGTTATGTGTACGACTGATACTGCAGCTATGTATATAGTATGTGTCGTTATGTGTACGACTGATACTGTAGCTATGTATATACTATTAGTATGTGTCGTTATGTGTTCGACTGATACTGCAGCTATGTATATAGTACGTGTCGTTATGTGTACGACTGATACTACAGCTATGTATATAGTATGTGTCGTTATGTGTACGACTGATACTACAGCTATGTATATAGTATGTGTCGTTATGTGTACGACTGATACTGCAGCTATGTATATAGTATGTGTCGTTATGTGTACGACTGATACTACAGCTATGTATATAGTATGTGTCGTTATGTGTACGACTGATACTACAGCTATGTATATAGTATGTGTCGTTATGTGTTCGACTGATACTACAGCTATATATATAGTATGTGTCGTTATGTGTTCGACTGATACTGCAGCTATGTATATAGTATGTGTCGTTATGTGTACGACTGATACTGCAGCTATGTATATAGTATGTGTCGTTATGTGTACGACTGATACTACAGCTATGTATATAGTATGTGTCGTTATGTGTACGACTGATACTACAGCTATGTATATAGTATGTGTCGTTATGTGTTCGACTGATACTACAGCTATGTATATAGTATGTGTCGTTATGTGTACGACTGATACTGCAGCTATGTATATAGTATGTGTCGTTATGTGTACGACTGATACTGTAACTATGTATATAGTATGTGTCGTTATGTGTACAACTGATACTGCAGCTATGTATATAGTACGTGTCGTTATGTGTACGACTGATACTGTAACTATGTATATAGTATGTGTCCTTATGTGTACAACTGATACTGTAGCTATGTATATAGTATGTGTCGTTATGTGTACGACTGATACTGCAGCTATGTATATAGTATGTGTCGTTATGTGTTCGACTGATACTACAGCTATGTATATACTATTAGTATGTGTCGTTATGTGTACGACTGATACTGCAGCTATGTATATAGTATGTGTCGTTATGTGTACTACTGATACTGTAACTATGTATATAGTATGTGTCGTTATGTGTACGACTGATACTGTAACTATGTATATAGTATGTGTCGTTATGTGTTCGACTGATACTGCAGCTATGTATATAGTATGTGTCGTTATGTGTACGACTGATACTGTAACTATGTATATAGTATGTGTCGTTATGTGTACGACTGATACTGCAGCTATGTATATAGTATGTGTCGTTATGTGTACGACTGATACAGTAACTATGTATATAGTATGTGTCGTTATGTGTTCTACTGATACTACAACTATGTATATAGTATGTGTCGTTATGTGTACGACTGATACTGTAACTATGTATATAGTATAACTGATACTGCAGCTATGTATATAGTATGTGTCGTTATGTGTACGACTGATACTGCAGCTATGTATATAGTATAACTGATACTGCAGCTATGTATATAGTATGTGTCGTTATGTGTACGACTGATACTACAGCTATGTATATAGTATGTGTCGTTATGTGTACGACTGATACTGCAGCTATGTATATAGTATGTGTCGTTATGTGTACGACTGATACTGTAACTATGTATATAGTATAACTGATACTGCAGCTATGTATATAGTATGTGTTGTTATGTGTACGACTGATACAGTAACTATGTATATAGTATAACTGATACTGCAGCTATGTATATAGTATGTGTCGTTATGTGTACGACTGATACTGCAGCTATGTATATAGTATGTGTCGTTATGTGTACGACTGATACTGCAGCTATGTATATAGTATGTGTCGTTATGTGTACGACTGATACTACAGCTATGTATATAGTATGTGTCGTTATGTGTACGACTGATACTGCAGCTATGTATATAGTATGTGTCGTTATGTGTTCGACTGATACTGCAGCTATGTATATAGTATGTGTCGTTATGTGTACGACTGAATATGCAGCTATGTATATAGTATTTGTCGTTATGTGTTCGACTGATACTGCAGCTATGTATATAGTATAACTGATACTGCAGCTATGCATATAGTATGTGTCGTTATGTGTTCGACTGAAACTGCAGCTATGTATATAGTATGTGTCGTTATGTGTACGACTGATACTGTAGCTATGTATATAGTATGTGTCGTTATGTGTACGACTGATACTGTAGCTATGTATATACTATTAGTATGTGTCGTTATGTGTTCGACTGATACTGCAGCTATGTATATAGTATGTGTCGTTATGTGTACGACTGATACTGTAGCTATGTATAAAGTATAACTGATACTGCAGCTATGTATATAGTATGTGTCGTTATGTGTACGACTGATACTGTAACTATGTATATAGTATGTGTCGTTATGTGTACGACTGATACTGTAGCTATGTATATACTATTAGTATGTGTCGTTATGTGTTCGACTGATACTGCAGCTATGTATATAGTATGTGTCGTTATGTGTACGACTGATACTGCAGCTATGTATATAGTATAACTGATACTGCAGCTATGTACATAGTATGTGTCGTTATGTGTACGACTGATACTGTAACTATGTATATAGTATGTGTCGTTATGTGTACGACTGATACTGCAGCTATGTATATAGTATGTGTCGTTATGTGTACGACTGATACTGCAGCTATGTATATACTATTAGTATGTGTCGTTATGTGTACGACTGATACTGTAACTATGTATATAGTATGTGTCGTTATGTGTACGACTGATACTGCAGCTATGTATATAGTATGTGTCGTTATGGGTACGACTGATACTGTAACTATGTATATAGTATGTGTCGTTATGTGTACGACTGATACTGTAACTATGTATATAGTATGTGTCGTTATGTGTACGACTGATACTGCAGCTATGTATATAGTATGTGTCGTTATGTGTACGACTGATACTGTAACTATGTATATAGTATGTGTCGTTATGTGTACGACTGATACTGCAGCTATGTATATAGTATGTGTCGTTATGTGTACGACTGATACTACAGCTATGTATATACTATTAGTATGTGTCGTTATGTGTACGACTGATACTGTAACTATGTATATAGTATGTGTCGTTATGTGTACGACTGATACTGCAGCTATGTATATAGTATGTGTCGTTATGTGTACGACTGATACTACAGCTATGTATATACTATTAGTATGTGTCGTTATGTGTACGACTGATACTGTAACTATGTATATAGTATGTGTCGTTATGTGTACGACTGATACTACAGCTATGTATATAGTATGTGTCGTTATGTGTACGACTGATACTACAACTATGTATATAGTATGTGTCGTTATGTGTACGACTGATACTACAACTATGTATATACTATTAGTATGTGTCGTTATGTGTTCGACTGATACTGCAGCTATGTATATACTATTAGTATGTGTCGTTATGTGTTCGACTGATACTGCAGCTATGTATATAGTATGTGTCGTTATGTGTACGACTGATACTGCAGCGATGTATATAGTATGTGTCGTTATGTGTACGACTAATACTGTAGCTATGTATATACTATTAGTATGTGTCGTTATGTGTTCGACTGATACTGCAACTATGTATATAGTACGTGTCGTTATGTGTACGACTGATACTGTAACTAGTATATATAGTATGTGTCGTTATGTGTACGACTGATACTGCAGCTATGTATATAGTACGTGTCGTTATGTGTACGACTGATACTGTAACTAGTATATATAGTATGTGTCGTTATGTGTACGACTGATACTACAGCTATGTATATAGTATGTGTCGTTATGTGTTCGACTGATACTGCAGCTATGTATATAGTATGTGTCGTTATGTGTTCGACTGATACTACAGCTATGTATATAGTATGTGTCGTTATGTGTTCGACTGATACTGCAGCTATGTATATAGTATGTGTCGTTATGTGTACGACTGATACTACAACTATGTATATACTATTAGTATGTGTCGTTATGCGTACGACTGATACTGCAGCTATGTATATAGTATGTGTCGTTATGTGTACGACTGATACTACAGCTATGTATATAGTATGTGTCGTTATGTGTACGACTGATACTGCAGCTATGTATATAGTATGTGTCGTTATGTGTACGACTGATACTACAGCTATATATATAGTATGTGTCGTTATGTGTACGACTGATACTGCAGCGATGTATATAGTATGTGTCGTTATGTGTACGACTGATACTGCACCTATATATATAGTATGTGTCGTTATGTGTACGACTGATACTGCAGCTATGTATATAGTATGTGTCGTTATGTGTACGACTGATACTGCAGCTATGTATATAGTATGTGTCGTTATGTGTACGACTGATACTACAGCTATGTATATAGTATGTGTCGTTATGTGTACGACTGATACTACAGCTATGTATATACTATTAGTATGTGTCGTTATGTGTACGACTGATACTGCACCTATATATATAGTATGTGTCGTTATGTGTACGACTGATACTGCAGCTATGTATATAGTATGTGTCGTTATGTGTACGACTGATACTGCAGCTATATATATAGTATGTGTCGTTATGTTTACGACTGATACTACAGCTATGTATATAGTATGTGTCGTTATGTGTACGACTGATACTACAGCTATGTATATAGTATGTGTCGTTATGTGTTCGACTGATACTGCAACTTTGTATATAGTATGTGTCGTTATGTGTACGACTGATACTGCAGTTATGTATATACTATTAGTATGTGTCGTTATGTGTACGACTGAGACTGCAGCTATGTAAAAAGTATGTGTCGTTATGTGTTCGACTGATACTGCAACTTTGTATATAGTATGTGTCGTTATGTGTACGACTGATACTGCAGTTATGTATATACTATTAGTATGTGTCGTTATGTGTACGACTGAGACTGCAGCTATGTATATAGTATGTGTCGTTATGTGTACGACTGATACTGCAGCTATGTATATAGTATTAGTATGTGTCGTTATGTGTACGACTGATACTACAGCTATGTATATAGTATGTGTCGTTATGTGTACGACTGATACTACAGCTATGTATATACTATTAGTATGTGTCGTTATGTGTACGACTGATACTGCACCTATATATATAGTATGTGTCGTTATGTGTACGACTGATACTGCAGCTATGTATATAGTATGTGTCGTTATGTGTACGACTGATACTACAGCTATGTATATAGTATGTGTCGTTATGTGTACGACTGATACTGCAGCTATGTATATAGTATGTGTCGTTATGTGTTCGACTGATACTGCAGTTATGTATATACTATTAGTATGTGTCGTTATGTGTACGACTGATACTGCAGCTATGTATGTAGTATGTGTCGTTATGTGTACGACTGATACTGCAGCTATGTATATAGTATGTGTCGTTATGTGGTCGACTGATACTGCAGCTATGTATATACTATTAGTATGTGTCGTTATGTGTACGACTGATACTGCAGCTATGTATGTAGTATGTGTCGTTATGTGTACGACTGATACTGCAGCTATGTATATAGTATGTGTCGTTATGTGGTCGACTGATACTGCAGCTATGTATATACTATTAGTATGTGTCGTTATATGTACGACTGATACTGCAGCTATATATATAGTATGAGTCGTTATATGTACGACTGAGACTGCAGCTATGTATATAGTATGTGTCGTTATGTGTACGACTGATACTGCAGCTATATATATAGTATGTGTCGTTATATGTACGACTGAGACTGCAGCTATGTATATAGTATGTGTCGTTATGTGTACGACTGATACTGCAGCTATGTATATAGTATTAGTATGTGTCGTTATGTGTACGACTGAGACTGCAGCTATGTATATAGTATGTGTCGTTATGTGTACGACTGATACTGCAGCTATGTATATAGTATTAGTATGTGTCGTTATGTGTACGACTGATACTACAGCTATGTATATAGTATGTGTCGTTATGTGTACGACTGATACTACAGCTATGTATATACTATTAGTATGTGTCGTTATGTGTACGACTGATACTGCACCTATATATATAGTATGTGTCGTTATGTGTACGACTGATACTGCAGCTATGTATATAGTATGTGTCGTTATGTGTACGACTGATACTACAGCTATGTATATAGTATGTGTCGTTATGTGTACGACTGATACTGCAGCTATGTATATAGTATGTGTCGTTATGTGTTCGACTGATACTGCAGTTATGTATATACTATTAGTATGTGTCGTTATGTGTACGACTGATACTGCAGCTATGTATGTAGTATGTGTCGTTATGTGTACGACTGATACTGCAGCTATGTATATAGTATGTGTCGTTATGTGGTCGACTGATACTGCAGCTATGTATATACTATTAGTATGTGTCGTTATATGTACGACTGATACTGCAGCTATGTATATAGTATGTGTCGTTATGTGTACGACTGATACTGCAGCTATATATATAGTATGTGTCGTTATATGTACGACTGAGACTGCAGCTATGTATATAGTATGTGTCGTTATGTGTACGACTGATACTGCAGCTATATATATAGTATGTGTCGTTATATGTACGACTGAGACTGCAGCTATGTATATAGTATGTGTCGTTATGTGTCTCACCACGAAGTACAGTAAACTACGTTTATAACGAACACGCTTATAACGAACGAAGACAAAGCGTGCTCCATCACCCATACAAAGCGTACTCCATTACCCATACAAAGCGTACTCCATCACCTATACAAAGCCTGCTCCATCACCTATACAAAGCCTGCTCCATCACCTATACAAAGCCTGCTCCATCACCTATACAAAGCCTGCTCCATCACCTATACAAAGCGTGCTCCATCACCTATACAAAGCCTGCTCCATCACCTATACAAAGCCTGCTCCATCACCTATACAAAGCGTGCTCCATCACCTATACAAAGCGTGCTCCATCACCCATACAAAGCGTACTCCATCACCTATACAAAGCGTGCTCCATCACCCATACAAAGCGTACTCCATCACCTATACAAAGCCTGCTCCATCACCTATACAAAGCGTGCTCCATCACCTTTACAAAGCGTGCTCCATCACCTATACAAAGCCTGCTCCATCACCTTTACAAAGCGTGCTCCATCACCTATACAAAGCCTGCTGCATCACCTTTACAAAGCCTGCTCCATCACCTATACAAAGCGTGCTCCATCACCTATACAAAGCGTACTCCATCACCCATACAAAGCGTGCTCCATCACCTATACAAAGCGTGCTCCATCACCTATACAAAGCGTGCTCCATCACCTATACAAAGCGTGCTCCATCACCTATACAAAGCGTGCTCCATCACCTATACAAAGCGTGCTCCATCACCTATACAAAGCCTGCTCCATCACCTATACAAAGCGTGCTCCATCACCTATACAAAGCGTGCTCCATCACTTATACAAAGCGTGCTCCATCACCTATACAAAGCGTGCTCCATCACTTATACAAAGCGTGCTCCATCACCTATACAAAGCATGCTCCATCACCTATACAAAGCGTGCTCCATCACCTATACAAAGCCTGCTGCATCACCTGGTAGGTTTGCTGGAATCCTACCGGTGGGCTGCGTTCCGAGATGGACAGCATCATGCCAATCTGCTGAAGCAATGGCGCGAGAATATCAATGCAAAACCTGGTGGTAATCTCACTAAAGATGTGTTGTTCCACGAGGACAATGCGCCTGTGCACAAGTTTGTTGTTGAGCTTCGTCAGTATTCATCAGATTCGGTACCTCTTCCCAAATTTGAAGAAAGAACAGACTGGCAAGCATATTGCAGAAGACGATGTAGTCATTTCTGACCTCGGAGGACATTATGTTGAAATAACACCCCTCGTATAATGATAATTTCTCAAGGATACAAGTATGTGCACGTAAAAGTTGATTGTGCCGCATTATGTTTATCATTGCGAGTAGAGGGATCAGACCAGTTATATAATTGTTTTCAAACATAGGAAACTGTGGACAGAGTGAAGCTTATTGGTGGGATGTGGCTCACGAGTCCCACAACTGTAGATTAGTGGGTTTTGGTAGATAGCATGTTGATGACCAGGAGCTGAATACTACTCTGTAGTTCTGAAAATTAATTGAGAAGATTAATTAATTCTGATGTGCAGCATAACGCAGATGTGGAGCCGACGTGTAGCTTACCTGTAACTAACTGCACGGTGTTAGATCTCATGCAACTTAAGGCCGCCTCCGTGGTCTAGTTGTAGAGCGTCCGCCCGGAGAGCGGAGGGTCCGCGGTTCGATCCAGGGCGCGTCATACCAAAAGACGTTAAAAGATGGTACTTGTTGTTACCCTGTCTGGCGTTCGACATTTAGGGGCTAAAACAAGGACTGATCGGCTCGGAGTCAGTGTACTGTGTCTGAGTGGGGTATTCATGCTAAACTGCGGCATGGTATCTCAATGAGCTAGCACTATAAATCGGCATCAGTTCGGACTAGTACAAGAAGACACACACACACACACACACACACACACACACGTACACGCACGTCGCTATATAAGTGCAAAAATCTTGGACGCGACGTTAAGCCCTATTTCACTTCACCTCACCGCATGTAGCTTAATACAGATCAGTACATCACGTACTCATGGGTTTCACCAAAGTGGTAAACGAGTGGTAAACGTCTGAGACCTGCATCACTTTCCTCCCACATTAAGCTGATACTGTTCAAAGTGGCGTGAAAACCAACTCACTCACTCCATGTGGTACATCTGTGTTTGACATGTTCTGTGACTCAGTTAAGGTCCAGGGAAATGAAATCCTTCCTGTGCAGACACATGCAGCTGATTCTTTCTGTGTTAGTAAACCATATTATGTACAGATAGCTTGCATACATGTCTGAACGTTTGCGTAATGACCCCGATATACACCTCCTTGTATTGTGATGTTAATCAACAACCGCTGTTCATCCGTATGTTGACCCAGCAACGAGAGCTTTCATTATCCGATATAGTTTCCCAAGTGCTGGGTCAGGAGGCGTGGACGTAACCCAGGGAGAAGGGCCGGGGGCTATGTAACTTGAAGCTATACATTAAAGGCTTGTACAGTGTTTGTGCAAACCTTAATGATAGCTACTTCTATCCATTCCAGGTTAAGAGGAGCCACAGTGTTGCATTCATAACCGAGATACTAGTGTTGCCTCCCTTTAGTGTAGCCTTTGGACATTCCGGGTCAGAATAGGACCCAAGGGACATGTCGCAAGAGCTATTTAGAATGGGGATCTGTTTGTCATGCTCGGGGATATGTCGGGGATTGCTGTGGCTTCTGACATTCATTTACTTACGATGACAGATGGTGACTGAAAGACATCTCTTATACAACTTCACGACCGATGGACCGCAATCTCATTAAAATCAGATCTAAGTTCTCGCTGCCGCTAAACAAAGATCTGAGGATATCCCATTACGGGTCACGTCAGACCGACCTTGCGCGAACTTTGACCGACCACTTAAACGACTAACAAGAAGTCGACATCAGCCAATTAGAAAGCAGCTTTCTCGAGCTTTACGGCACTCTTCAACCTGGCGACCTCTGTTTCAGACTACGCTTGAAAAAAATGTTGACACAGGTGAACAAACGAACATGCCAGAGTGTCTAATATATGGTTGCGATTTTTGGCAGTGCTTCCCGCGTTCTGTGGAACGCCTCCTCCGTTCAAATGTTTATCCCACGGGCCGTAACTGTCGTTCGGAATAACCCGTGTTAATTTTCGAGGTTGAATGATTAAAAAACACATTCCGACTTCACTTTCATGATCTGGTAAGCGACGCTTTGATTGGTCGGATGAAAGGTCGTTCTGACGTGACTAAGATCTGATTTTAATGAGATTGGGTGGACCGTGAATGAATGATCCCAGCCATGTTGTCTCCAAACGTTGCTCATAGAATTCTGATACGACATTAACCTGCTTCTCTTTCTGACCTGTAGCATAATGCAGATGTGAAGCTCGCGTGAAGCTCGCATGTAACTTACTGCACGGTTTTTTAGATCTCATGTAGCTGGAGTGGTCAGACTCCGTGACTTGATTGGTTGCACGTCATCGTATCCCAAATGCGTGGTGAGATGAGGTGAAATGGGTCAAACGTCGAATCCAAGATTATGCACTTATATAGCGACATGCATGTACGTGTGTGTGTGTGTGTGTGTGTGTGTGTGTGTGTGTGTGTGTGTGTGTGTGTGTGTGTGTGACTTTGTAGTGCTAGCCTTCTGAGATAACAAAATTTAAGCAACTCAGACACCGTTTACTGACTCCGAGTCGACCTTGGCATGCACCAGGCAGGGTAACAACAAGTACCGTCTTATGATCTTTTGGTATGACACGTTCGGGGATCAAACCCCTGACCTTCCGCTCTCCAAGATGCTGGAGCAAACTTTTGTGTGAATGGTCACAACAATGTAGCTCTAAAACGTGCTCTGAGAATTCCGATTGGACTTTAAACCCGTTAGTCGTCCGCTGCGAAAAGAATGGTCGCCTTTAACGACAAGCATGGGATGCTGAAGACCTTCAGACTCGAACTCTGACTTTCGGTGAGACGAGCTATACTTAAAAACTAGGATTCCCTGTTGGGTTCTTTCAAATTTGTTATTGTAAGTATGAATGATAATTGTCATGGAAGCTATTTGTACAAGACGTGTTCGGTTACAATCAGGTCAAACAACAGCCCGTCAGTTTACTGTCTCTTGTCCGAAGATTACAGTGCATGAATGCCATAGTAACGACGACATTATTTACTTTGTGTCTCAGATCTTCACGTGATCATTAATTGTCCTACACACGAACTTGTGTCGAGGAATGCGGCCAGTGGGGTAATTGACAATACACCTGCTCTCGAACACTGACCTGCCGTGGACATGTCGGTCAACACGTGACCAGGGTGCAGGGTTTCGAGACATCACGTGTATACTCGTCAGTTTTCAACGAGTTCGGAGTCGAATACAAAATTCATATAAATTGTAAACAACGTCAAGTCTAAATGTCCTAAGATATAAGGTATCACTTGAAATGTTTGATTGTTGTTTAACGCCGATTTCAGCAATATTCCAGGTATTTGACAGCGTCTGTAAATAATCGAGTCTGGACCAGACAACCCAGTGAAACAGGAGTATACACACGCGGTAACTTCCCCCTGCATCTAGTCTGCAGATTCTTAATGTAATATTCCATGTTTTAGGCATGTTGATTGTACCTGCACGTGGTTCTTCATTGAAGATACCGTGTCATGTTCATTCATGTTTTCATGGAATGTTTTGTCGAAAGTAACTCTGACCTGCTGCCGACATATCGGTCAACACGTGACCAGGGTGCTGGGGTTCGAGAAATCACGTGTATACTCGTCAGCAGGCGAGACTACGTAAACACGTATAACGGTACATATTGACCTATAGTCAGAATGCTATCATTCGGTCAGCAGGAATTATTCGTCAATAAATGAATCGGCAAATATGTTTGTATGTAAACGTCGCACCCGGTATACTCCGACGATGGACCACCTTATCGAATAATCTAGTTCATTATATCGAATAAAATAATTCATTATATCGAATAAATAATTCGTGATCCATGCCTGCCGTAAGAAGCGACTATGCTTGTCATAAGAGGCGACTAACAGGATCGGGTGGTCAGGCTCGGTGACTTGGTTGATGCATGTCATCGTATCCCAGTTGCGTTGATCGATGCTCATGATGTCTATCACTGGATTATCTGGTCACTGATTATCTATCACTCGATTATTTACAGACCGCCGTCAAAGAGCTTGAATATTGCTGAGTGCGCCGTTAAAACAACAAACAAACAAAATTTAGCATAAATAGCATATTTATTTAAAAAAAGGCCCAAAAGCGATTTATTTCTTTTGGCGTCTTAGTTATGTGGAAACAAACCGGGCCCGGAACTCATTCATTCGAACCAGTATTAGTCTTTTAGATTATTATCTGTTTAATACTAGAATTATACCTTTATTTTGAAATACCATTCCTTGTCGTCACTAATAGTGTTCAGTGTTTAATTCTCCACATGTGTTTACCCTTGCTAATTTTAGTAAGTGTCTTATTTCTTATTATCCCCTCCACTCCACTCCACTCCGCTCCGCTCCGCTCCATTCCCCTCCGCTCCACTCCACTACTCCACTCCACTCCACTCCACTCCACTCCGCTCCACTCCACTCTCACTCCGCTCCACTCCACTCCACTCCACTCCACTCCGCTCCGCTCCACTCTCACTCCGCTCCACTCCACTCCACTCCACTCCACACCACTCCACTCCACTCCACTCCACTCCACTACTCCACTCCACTCCACACCACTCCACACCACTCCACTCCACTCCACTCCACTCCACTACTCCACTCCACTCCACACCACTCCACTCCACTCCACTCCACTCCACACCGCTCCACTCCACTCCACTCCACTCCACTACTCCACTACTCCACTCCACTACTCCACTCCACTACTCCACTCCACTCCACTCCACTACTCCGCTCCACTCCACTCCACTACTCCACTCCACTCCACTCCACTCCACTCCACTACTCCGCTCCACTCCACACCACTCCACTCCACTCCACTGCTCCGCTCCACTCCACACCACTCCACTCCACTCCACTCCACTCCACTCCACTACTCCGCTCCACTCCACTCAACTCCACTCCACTCCACTCCACTACTCCACTCCACTCCACTCCACTCCACTCCACTCCACTCCACGCCACGCCGCTCCACTCCACTCCACTCCACTCCACTCCACTCATCTTACACCGGCTTTATAGTACTTGCCCACTGAGATACCATGCCGCAGTTTGACAAGGATAACTCCCCTGAGACACAGTATACGTTTATTTGAAAAGAACAGGTTCTTGCGCCAGTTCAGTTTCATGCCTTGCTTTATCCCCTTAACGCAAGGCAGTGTAACAACAAGTACAATCCTTTAACGTCTCTGTATGCCAAGGGATCAGACGCTCTATCCACTAGATCACAGAGGCTGTCTATCATCAATAGAAGAAACATACATACTCAGTTTTGTTTGTTTGTTTGTTTGTTGTTTAACGAAGCACTCAGCAATACTGCTGATTTATGACGACGGTCTGTAAATAATCGAGTCTGGACCAGAACATCCAGTGATTGACATCATGAGCATCGATCATCATTGGGATACGATGACATGCATCAACCAAGTCAGCGAGCCTGACCACCTGGTCCCGTTAGTTGCCTCTTACGACAAGCATGGTCGCCTCTTACGACAAGCATGGGTTGCTGAAGACTCATTATTTCTACCTGGATCAGAAGAAATATTATGACGAAACCTTATGAAGAGGGAGGTAGAAGAGGGCCTGATATTAAAATAAAAATGCAATCAACGCTCAAAAGATATCTTGGAATAAACGTTTGTTCCATTCACATCCACACTCTAAACTAACCACTCTTTTGATTAATAATATAACTCCAACACAAATTGATTTTCTGCAAAAATGCCAATTCTTTGTTTCGGAAAAGGTTATTAATGATAGGACCAATGCTTTCTGGAAAGATGTTCTGGGTACATGGGGGAAATTTAATAGAAAAAAAGGGAAATTCTATCAAAGAGGAAAGAGATATATTATCACAACCTTTATGGCAAACTACGAATATAAGAATCGGGAACACTCCGGTATATCATAAACACTACTCGGAAAAGGTATTAATCTTGTAAATGATTTGATAGACGAGAGCTGAAGTTTTCTTGATCTTTTAGACCTAAAACATGTATACGACTGTAAAACACATTTTCTGGAATATTCTAGTCTTATCCAAGCAATAAAACAATATCTAAAGCGTAAGAGTATGTCCCTTACATCTAAGTTACATCTGCCCTTAATACCATGTGTGGAGGGGGGGGGGGGGGGGGGGGGGGGGGGGGCTGTATAAAATAAAGTATCCAACAATATGATATCCCGAAAATACATTCAAAGATGGAAACTTGATCTTGGCCTTAACATGACGGTAAAGGATTGGCAAACGATTTAGCACCCACACATATAATGTGTCCTCAAAACAAAAATGGTACCAATACAGTATTATTCTTAGAATTGAATTATACCAACAAACGAGTTACTGTACAAAATGGGATATAATGAATCATTTCTTTGAAAGTTTTGTAAACCTGAAAAACAAACCTTAGTGCACATGTTCTTTGAGTGCAAAATTGTAAAACATATCTGGAACAACCTTACAAAATGGATCAAAGACAAAACTGGAATAGAACCAGAATTTTCAAAATTGACAATCTTATTAGGATATCAACAAAAACGAAATTTAGAGATAACCGATACATATTACATCGTCAGAAATATATCATATTCACAATGTAAATACACAGAGTTCATGACACTTTGTACACTCTGTCACAGCCTATTCGTGTTAACCCACGAACTTGCACAATCCAACAATATGACATTGAAATAGTTTTTGTTTTTTATCATCTATAGATATACTTTGAAACGTGTATGTATTTAAGATTACATGTGAACTATACTGAACAACAAAAGTTCCTGTGACATTGAATGAAATTTAATGCAAATCTGAAACAATTTCGGTTTGCAACAGATAAAAGACACCTGTAAGTGTTCAAATGGTTTAATTTGCCATACTGACTTCTGAAAATGCGTGATTTCATAAAAAACATGAACATGCCAAAATGTCAATTTACAAATCAATAGCGTGAGTCCACCTCTGGTTGCGATGCAAGCAACACATCTTCGTCTCATGGAATGGACCAGGCGTCGCACAAAGTCCTGTGGGATATCTGTCCATATCTGTTGGAGCATGTTTCGAAGTTCCTGGAGTGTCTGTGGAACACGTGGTTGACGTCGAAGGCGCCGATCCATCTCATCCCACATGTGCTCGATTGGTGAGAGATCAGGGGAGCGAGCCGCGCCAGGGGATGACATTCATGTTGTTTTGCTGAAGAGAATCCCGAACAAGTCGAGCAATATGAGGCCGGGCGTTGTCATGTTGAATGGTAATGCCTGGGCCATGACGACGCAAAAACGGTAGAATAACAGGGCCGATGATCTCGTCGCGGTAGCGCTGTCCATTGAGATTTCCCTCTACCACTATCAAACGGGTCCTCTGTCTTGCTGTAATCTCACCCCATACCATAACGCTGCCGCCCCAGAACCGATCTTCTTCCATGACACAATGATTGACGTAACGTTTCACCTCGACGTCGGTACACTCGAGTCCGTCCATCGCTGTGGCTGAGGTGAAATCGAGACTCGTCCGTGAATAGAACTTGTCCCCACTTCATGGCCGTCCAGCGTAGACGCTGTCTGCACCACTGTATACGTGCTTGACGGTGGTTACCTGTCAAAATGGGACGTCTGGCGGGTCTTCTGGTCAATTCACACTTCAAAATAAATATTGCCTCATGATCAAATATTTACTCCCAGTTTACTCTGTAGATGTAAAAGTCGGTCCTTTATCTTTGGTATAAGACTATTGCTGAATTTTATAAAGGTAAAATCCTCACTCCATGGATGAAACATTTTGGGGTCTTTACTCGCCCGGTAGTGATGCATTAGAGCGACTTTTGGACTAACAACATACATCTCCCAACCAGGGAGGAACTTTTCCATTCCGTGAACATGAATCAGGTTCACGACCTCGGGTTTCACGAGAATTTTTGATCTGTCGCCAGGCTTATTGATGCAAGACCTGTAGGTATGCAGAAATGCATGCATTTTAAATTTCTTCGCATCCTTCTTTTCAGGGAACTCGACTTTTGTCTCACTTTCATAGATTGGGAAGAATGCATTTTTGAACATGAGGGCCCCATACACATTTTGAGAATCAGGGTTTTTTGCATTCAGTAGTCTGTCAGCCAGAGCTACTAACGAGACATGTTTCTTGGGCACAACAATTTCATCAACATCTGCAAGGAGGACGTACTTGGCTACCCCAAGCTGAGAGAAGACACAGTCATGGATACTCGCCATCTGACCCCAGTAGTGGATCTGGTCTGGGGGGAAGGGAAGCTTCCAGTTCCTCATCTCCACAATGCCTTCCCTCTCATAGTGCAGCAGCACTTTGTTGACATCTTCTGGTATGCTGTAGTTGTAGATGAGGAACTTGTCTGTCCCGAAGTATCTGCTGGTCTCCAGGGCTGTGACAAGTGTGTTGACGTCAGTGAAGTTTCCATGCAGGGCAGGGTAACAGTGCGTCAGTCGGTTGTAGGGGGGTCCGGGATAGTTGACAGGGAGGATGTTGAGGGGGGAGGACATCCGGGCAGTGAGAACAGAGATGAACGCCGGGTAGGAGCCTTGAGGTACTGGGCAGTGAACAAATCCACATCGATTACTGAAATGAGAAATCAAAGAAGACGGCATAGGATTTATTTTATTTTATTTTGTTTGTTGTCTCACGCCTCACTCCGCAATGTTACAACACTATGACAGCGGTCTGTAAAAGTCGAAGTAGTAATAAAAGTAAAAGTATATAACAACTGTATAACTCAGTCCCCTATTGAAACATATAATATACTGAACAGCATTGAAAGCGCACCACCATGAAAATGGATGTATTTTTATCAGGGCTTAAGTCATATGAAAATATATAAGTGAATGAGTAATATACGACGTTCTGGACGACGCATGAAGAAGAACAGCTCGTCAAAACACATTCCTAATTTTTTTGTGAGCGAAATCGCCAAAACGCAACAAATTGCGTGCACATCATGGAAAACGTGTTTTGTTTCACGGGAAGCATGCAGAATAGGGCTATAAAAGACAGACTTTTAAAAGCCACATCACTTGTTGCTGCAGACGTAAAGGGTACCGACACAAGAAATGGCAAGATTAACAGCAGAGGAACGTGAACGTGCCTTGGGCATGCTTCAAGTTGGTACGTCAAGTAGAGTTGTTGCACAACGGTTTCAATGCCATCATTCAACAGTCCTCAGGCTACTGAGCAGATACCAGCAGACAAGAACCACCAGCGATCAACCACGTCCGGGTCAACGTCGTGTAACTACACTACGTCAGGATCGCCATATTGTTCGTCGGCATCTTCGTGATCGTACACTTCCGGCTACCAGGACTGCAGCAACCGTACAAGGCCGACGGAATTGATCAGTGCTGACACCGTACGTCGACGTCTCCGCTCAGCAGGGCTACGTGCTCGACGTCCATATGTTGGACCCATACTCACTGATCGACATCGAAATGAACGTCTGCGTTGGGCCAAAAGGCATCGTCATTGGAGATTGCGGCAGTGGCATGGTGTGCTGTTCTCTGGTGAGTCCCGTTTTCATTTACGGAATGCTGACGGTCGACTGCGAGTGTGGCGTCGACGTGGAGAACGTTACCACAATGACTGCGTTGTACAGACAGATCGATGGGGGGAGGGAGTGTCATGGTATGGGGCGGCATCAGTCATAACCATCGAACAGAGCTCCATGTTTGTCGTGGAATAGTTAATGCCCTTTACTAC
The DNA here is from genome assembly GCF_023055435.1 of Haliotis rufescens. Classification (NCBI taxonomy): domain Eukaryota; kingdom Metazoa; phylum Mollusca; class Gastropoda; order Lepetellida; family Haliotidae; genus Haliotis; species Haliotis rufescens. The sequence goes on from NW_025963813.1 coordinate 107,875, forward strand.
AGGAATAACATATTGGCAAATCAGCACCAGGATATGCACACCTTCCAGCAAGATAATGCAAGAGCGCACACAGCACGTGTTTCAACACAGTACCCAGCGAACAATAATGTGCCTCTGCTTCCATGGCCAGCCCTGTCACCCGATCTATCGCCAATTGAACATCTATTGGATTACCTGGGTCAACGCCTCTCACGTCGTCCGCAAGTACAGAACCTGAGAGAACTTGAAGATACACTACGTCAAGAGTGGAATGCCCCAGAACACTATTCACAGACTTATTCGATCAATGAGAAGACGTTGCATGGCCTGTGTTGCTGCCAATGGCGGACATACCAGATATTGACTTTTCATTTTAACCCTATGTGACTTCCTTACACTGATGACGTAATTGTAATTACTGTGTGGTATTCCTGTTTCCTTTGTCGTCTTTCTTAATAATCCGTCTATGTCTGTTCTAATCAAAATCGGTCATTGCTTCAGTTGTTTGTTGTAATATTTCAAGATTTATTGCTGGTGCGTTTTCAATGTTGTTCAGTATATATAAAATGGTATATGTTTCACAAATAATATTCAATCCAATGTTTCATTACCTACGTTATCAGCCAAGTAGTATATTCGTACACTATAGCTACATACGTGTCTGTGTATTCGTGCAGCTTTCTAATAACTTGTATCACTTATGAAACTATAAATAGATTTATACTCACTTGTAGGTACCCCATCTACTTGGAGGGATGTGTTGGAAATGACCTTGAACCCAATAACCTATGTGTGACCTTGTTCTCTTCAGTACGCAAACGAAGGAAACAGGATGGAATGGTTCCGGGACAAGGATAAGAGTTCGCACTGACGAGTGAGTATTTTCGTATATTGCAGAATATATAAAGATTCGGACGTCCACTTGCTGAAACTCGCTTTGGTAAGGCCTCCTAGGTGGAAACCTGTTTTCAAGTCCGCCCTCTCCTAAAACGGCATAAAAACGTCTCTTATTGAGGAATGGTTGACCTGAACTGTTATCAGTTTGCTGGAGCATCTGAGGAAGTCGTTCATTACGTCGTGTGATCGGCGTGGGTATGCTTCTGTTCAAAAGAAACGCTTCTTGTTTTGAATGTTTACCTGCACCTGACTGGATCACTGAACTGATTGCACCCTTGTGCACATACGCGATGATATTCTCAGTAGTGTTCTCGTGGTCTCTGGAAGTCAGTGCAAGAAGCATCCTTACCCTCGGGATAAATTCGGAATAATTATAATAAATCAGTAGGCTGACAAGACAAGTGCATAGTGTGAACACCGCCATTACTTTAACCTGGTTCATTCTCCTCATCTTCTCTAATTTTCCCCTGTATATAACAAAAGGAAACAAGAATATATTTCAGAGAGCAAACATACTACGATGAGAATGAAGAATCCATAGCTTTCAATTTTTTCACGATAATCTGTTGTGGACCAACTTGAGAGTTCACTGATCATTTGCCCTGTGTCAATATACCAAGGTAACAGCTATGATTTGAAACGACAAAAATGTAAGAGAAGGCAAATTATTCAAGTTAAATTCGGCAATATTAATTTTTTCCGCTTTTATAAGTTTATTTTTACTCAGATCGTGAAATCACTAGTGAATCGTTATTTTCTAAATTAATATGTTTGGAACGCATTTACTTACCAAATGTCTAAACAGATTTGAATAACTGTATTGTATAGGAATTCCTTGTCGGGCACGTAGGGGAGGCCTTGACGAATGTGATTGTCGTTGGACAGCAAGGTTGTCCAATGTTACGGTGTACTATTCCAGCCATATGACTTTGGCCTGTGAATAAACGATTATGGATCAGACAAATTTGGGATTAATAGCATAATAATGATCATTCCTTTGTCCTGAGAGACATATATTATTCGTAGGGAACCAACGCCCGACTCGGACAATTGACTTGTGACTGTTGTGGCAAAGACACAGTGGTTTGACTGAGTATGGTTTTACGCCGCTTTTAGCAATATTCCAGCAATATCACGGCGGGGGACACCAGAAATGGCTGACATAATCTTTCCATATTTCTTCCCAGGTAATAACATTCATATATTCGACGAGTTTAAAGAAACTATTTCACTGATATCCGATGTCCGATTGACAGTAATGAGAGAACGATGTTACCAAGGATACGTTAGAATCACATGGAGGTAATTTGAACAGCGTCATGACGTCAGCCCATTATGACGTAACAAAAAAATGTTTACTCGCAGGATAAAGAACAGTCGGTGCCTTGATCTTTTAGCGAAGCATCTTTGAAAGTATGATAATGATCAACGACCCAAGCCGTTTAGTTTACACGCCTTTAACGAAACCACCGACTCTCATCGAATAAGTTGAGACTCCATTGTAAACTTGTAAACAATTACTGTCCCAGCATATGCTCTGCGACATATATGCCTCGAGGTCACAGAAGTGCACAAGCCAATTCAGATCTTGTACAGCCCCTATACACATCGAGTCGGGAAGATTTAATTATACGCCAGTGAATGAAAGGTTCTGTTTTGATTGTCAAACTTTTATTGCAGATGAAATACATGTTTTATTAAATCGTACTGTTTATAATGATGAGCGTTAACCTCTTTTAGCACAATGTTGTGATAAGTATCCTGGCTTAATGCTCTTAGCGAAGTTGAACAAGTGTCTTTTGATTAATCAAATAATGTTATATGTAATTTTAGTACCAAAACCCGCAATGCAATTTTACAAAAACGTAAATCGGTTATTAATAAGGGTGATATACTTTTACTATTTTCATACATGTTTGCTGTGCATAATTTTAAACGTTTTAACCCTCATAACTCTGTATTGAGTGGCCTAAGTAATAAATTGTTTTAAATATGTTTGTAAATGTTATTCTTTATTACGCAACGTCACAAAGTATTTCCTACTTTCACAGTACTGTATCTGGTTAGTTCCGCTGATGAATGGCCAGGTCACACAGGTTAGAAGACTCCCTGTGACATAAAGTATCACAATGAATACAAGTATCCAAAATAGTGATACATTACGGACCGACCATTTGATATTCGGTGGCAAGGGATGGGGGTGGATTTTATCTAAAAAAATAAATTGACCCAATATATTCTTGAAAAAAATAATTGTTGAGATTGCATGTTGAAAAATACCCTAATATGGCAAGCATATGTTGCTGAAGACTTATTCTACGCCGGATCTTCACGGGTATGGCTATTTAAAGTCAGTCAGAGGCATATGATTGTGTGTTTATTATACAGGTTTCTGATTTTAAGTTGTGCAATTATACATATCTTTTCGGTACTGCACTATTTTCGTTTGCCCACCAACATGGAGGACACCGAAGAGGACCCACCGATGTGACGATTGATTTCGGCGATTTTGCTGTTGGAAATTTCACATCTGTTTTCCAGGATGGATTTAGTGATGATGAGCTCAATAATTAATTGCGCAAATCACAGAATCAGGTGATTATGTAAACAAACGTGCTCCACAAGCAGTGACAAAATATTCTGTCGAACTTGGCTAAAAGATCGTCTGCTTTCCCAAAGATTCAGCAAGAAATAAATCATTACGTTAATTCCATATCATTGCAAAATAGATGAAGCTATTGATTGTAAGATGAATTACATATTTAATTGAATTTATTGAGGATATGGTCAACAAATAGATCTAAAGTAAAAACGGCAAGCCGCTTTGCAGCAATTAACGAGGGAAGCCCAGGTTCTATTTCCTGGAAAGGAGGCCAACACACACACACACACACACACACACACACATACACACACACACACACACACACACACACACACATACACACACTACACATTGGGGTGTCAAGATCTTTAAACGTTAGGAAATATATTACAAGTTTATGATGTTTCTGTGTACCTACTTGTATCAACAAAGTCGATATAGATAGGAAAATCTATGACTATTCATAGAATAGAAAAAGTCAATAAAATTCAATGATTGTATGTAACTCCAATTGAATAGATCTGTATATGTATTTATCTGGAAACTTAACAATGTGTTTGTCGGCATGTTGACAAAAGTAAAACAACTTGGCCTTGACATCGATATCGCATCCCATCATGAGGCCATTTCTCGTGGGGATATGTCCATAAATTGGGGAATGTCAGTCTCTAGATACACCAGCCAATCCTCAACGTAAAAAATGGTTTGCCATCACATTAGCGTTTGGTCACAGAGGTTGCGAAAATCAAAGATAATTATTTCTGAATCCGTTTATGGTTGAACCTGACGATGTCAGGGTAGTGAAGCCACAAGGTCACAACACACTTTCAAAATCTACAGAATCGCAGTTGAGCACAATTTACACCAATCACCCTGTGGGAGCCACCACGGTGACCCTTCTGTCGCATGCGCGTGAAAAAAATAACGTGGGCACAAAAATCTAAATTCGTACAACACCGACTCTTCGTCAGGTCAATAGCGCCTCCACTCTCACTGGTTTCTTAAATAACTACTAATTGTACTGACTGTGTGGCTGACAATTACAAATAAATCCACTCTGCCCTCACGCAGATCACAAATTAATCCTATTAGCGCCAATATTCAACCAAGTGTTAGCCAAACAACTGTATTACAGCTATAAAAAGGGAGATAGGTAAAAAGGTATCTTCCCAAAACGTAGACCTTCCAAAACGCAGACCCGTTAAAACAACACTCGTTATGGCTGGTTGCATCAGTAATTAGTACCCTGTACCCTTGATGAGGTAAAATGGTATCACCCATGTAACAAGAAAGAAAGCTGGGTAGATTTCACAATTTTTTATTCAAATGTTATTTCATTGTCATTTATGAACCTTTTCCACAAATCAAACAGCTGGATTTGGCCGAAATATGTCCGAAGTGTTACCTTGTTCCGTTTTGTGTGTACATCGGACTGCACTTCGTAACATTATGACAGGACAGACCGACTGTCAACGTCTCTTAGACCAGGCTTAGAGTAGCTTCCCTTTGATAATGCAGGCGTGACACTGTCCTGCAGGCGTGACACTGCCCCGAACTTGACACCAGATGGCCATACGAATATGGAATTTTGAATTTAGCGCGAAGATGGCCCCGAACTTGGTCAACGGCCAATCAACAGGCGAAGCAAGTACGATGCCTACAGAAGGTCACACGATGGCACCCGAACCACACACGAAGGCAACACGAAGATGTGAATTTTTATAGTAGTTTATACCCGCAGGACACATGAAGGCCACACGATGGCTACACGACGTCGTGTTGAGAGTACGATGCGTTCGAACTAGGTCATAATAATCAGAGACAGTTCCAGAAACATAATCAGGGACAGTTCCAGAAAAAAATCCGAAAAAATCACACAGAAACTTGAGATTCCATATAATAAAAATTGTCACTGATAAATTTCAGACTTTGTTCTTTTTCTTGGTCCTTTATCCTTACTTTACAAGTTATTCTTATTTCTATGTTAAAGTAGTATGGGACTTTACATTATGGAAACTTGAGATTTTTAAACTATCTAAATGTTGGGCCTTTATTTTATTAATAAGTGGAAAAAAGTATTTTCAATCAGAATTTCAAAAACAAAACACCATTTTGCTTTAAGTTACAACGCAATATGTGAAAATAATTTGTCCATCATAACAATGTTACTGTCTCTGTATTCATTTTACGGTGCTGGTCCCCTAGGTCCATCAGGTTGTTGTGGGTGGCTGGATATCTCAGTCTGATGAGATTGTGAAGGATCACACAAGCTGTGATGATTTTTCTGCATGTCTCTGGCCTCTGGTTCATGGTCCTCAGCTAAACTATACTAAAGGCATTCTCCACTACACGCCTGGCTCTGGAGAGTCTGTAGTTAAATATTCTCTCATGTTTCTGATTGAAAAGACCCCAAAAGTATTGTCCCCTTCCATGGAGTAAGGGACAGGAACGTCATCACCAGGTAGAGACTTCTCTTCAGGGAGATTGAAAATGTTGTTCGGACTCTCCAGGCCTTCCTTCAGTTCTGACCCATTGCAGATACTGGCATCGTTGTTGGAACCATCAGAGCCGACATCAGTCCAGAGAACCTTAACTTGTAGTCTGCGTCCTCCAGGGCCATGCGGACAATGGAGAAGAACCCCTTGTAGTTTCTGTACACAGAGCCAGTATTCCAAGGACAGGTGACCGCCACATGCATTCCATGCAGAGCACCACAGCAGTGTGGAAATTGCCATCGCTTCTCAAACTGTTCAGCAATGGCGACCCACTCTTCAGTTGTAGGAGGACACTGGATCACTCTGCAAACTCGGCTTTGATGACATCGCAGACTTCATTAATGACGAGGGAGATGGTGTTTGGAGCAACTCTGAAGTTGTAGGACAGGCTTTGATAATTGTCACTGCGGGCCAGGTGTCGTAGAGGGATGGACATCTTGAGACCAGGAGGAGAGACTTTCTGTACCATGTGTCCTTCTTCTCTATTCTGCCTTCTACCCTTCGCCGGACCTCATCGTAGAGGCCTCTGGGAAGTCTTGTGTTGACGTAGAAGGCCTTTTCATCTTCTGTCTTCAGCACATTTGGTAGAGAGCTATAGTGGCCATTGCGTTCTTTTCTTTTGTCAGACAGCCATTTCCTGACCCACAGAGAACTCAGTTTCCTCCAGTCTCGGTTTGATCCTGCCCTGGAAAATAAAAAACAAAACAAGATAAGTACATTGTCGAATTCTAGAAAGGCAAATAGCAAGAAATGACAAAGTGAAATAAGACATTGTTTACCTGTAAGAGTAGGTGCTGAACCTGTAAGAGTTGCTCATCATGTTCCCCGGAGTGCATCAAAAGAAGCAATGCTGCTGGCTCCTTTTTCCTGGTTGTCTCATCATCAAAGTATGCCATTCTGCAGGAACTGAATTGTGATTAATTGTGATTGAAGCTTTTGGAGTTACACACGCCTCTGCTCTGTAGGGTTGGTCAGGAATGACTGAGGAAGATGCTCTGAGGTTGGCCTTTTGTATGTCCACGTTACCATGACACATGGAAAACGCTTGAGCTACTCAATTTCGGCTGTCTCCGCCGACACCCTGGTCCCATCTCGATGTCATCCTGCTATAATACGATGGCTACACGACGGCATTGCGAGGGCTTCACGTAGTCGTGTTACCTTCCTTAAACAATCGGGTAGCTTCTTGTTTCCTTCGTATTGTCTTCGAGAGGCACTGATAATCACACGAAGTAAAGGCGAAGATGGCACGATTGACAAGATGCCCTCACGATGGCATTACGAAGGGCAAAATGGACACACGAATTCAAAACGAAAATGGACCTTCGCAAGGTTTTTCGGCAATTTTTTGGCATGTCAAAGATTTTGCCACCGCGCACGAAGTTGCTGCCGGAGCCTGAGAAACTCCACCGGCGGTCATACGATGGCTTACGATGCTCTCACGAATGGCCCGATGTTTTTTACGATCAGAGCCGAACTTGAACATTTCCTTTATCGTGTGTCCATCTGGTGTCAATTTCGGGACAGTGTGACGCCTGCATAAAGGGCAGGTACTCTAGCGGACAGATCGATGGATTGCCGCGAAAGGCAAGGAGAAACAATTTGTGTCGGCAACTGTTGTCTTACATATATATAGTTACGTCACTGTATAAGAAACAGGTTTCAGTTGGAACTATATTGGCAACTGTCACTGTCCGACTAACACATCACTTACCTTCTGACGTAATATGTATTCCCAGGAACTCGATGATAGCGTGTATAGGATTATATATTCGTATAGAAAAAAAACCAAACCCCTCTATATGCATATCTATAGACAAGGAGTGACACCCGCCATCTTGGTTCTTATTTAAGATTTTCGCGCTCGGTTCGATTCACAGCTCGATGTGGCATGAAATATGAATGTCACTTATTTCGACCTATTTGAACTTGCTAAAACAACAATAGGCTACACAATCGTGTTCATCTGTGGTCACCTTACCTCGTATTTATTTATAAACAACCATCAAATGTCAGCTCTATGCCGCGCCGCTGATGTAAACAAGAAAAAGGTGATACGGCGCTACACGGACTTGAACTCAGCAAACGTTTCTGATTGGTTATATATTTGATATCAAAAGACACTCGGGTGAGATTCTCCATTTGTCTGCATCCACCATACACTAACACTAATGAGGTATGCTTCAGTACAATACACGTCAGGATGTAGACTTTCATATTGTTTTATTTACGGTGGTTGGTATTCCCAAAATAAAAAAGCAGAATAGGACCAGACAATCTAGTGATTGACATGATGAGAATCTCAGAATCTTTGATCTACGCAATTGGAATAGGGTGACATGCATCAACCAATTCAGCGAGCTTGATCACCCGATCCCGTAGGTCGCCTCATACAAGCATGGGTTGCTGAAGACCAATTCTAACCCAACCTGGATTCACGTTATAAATATTTGTAGAAACATATGTAGTTTACTCTTCAATCAATGAAAATCTTCAACTGGTATATTTACCAATTATACCAATCTATGTTGCTCAGAAGCAGGCATGGTTTTTGAAGAAGTACGCTGTAACATATTACTCTTTGTGATGTATGTACGAAAATAGTCATGTAAAAAGTGAAATGTGTACTCTATATGGTTCTATACTTGGGAAAAGATTCAGCATCACCTCTTACGGTACATATTTTAATGTATTCAGCGCAACTCTAAGGGCGTTGAAGGTAGTAAGTGGGTATATTGTGTAAAATCCCCTGTGTCTGATCTCCTAGTCAACACCGATTAATAACGACAGCATGCACGGGGCGACACTCCTGCATGAGAGCATGTCGCAGAGAACCGAGACCAAATCTCTTAACACGGCCTCAACATCGGACAGCCTTTTCGATAAAGTAACATTTACATCATTCTGCTAAGCTAAGCTAGGCTAGGCTAAGGTATGATATAGTTTATTAACGTGTCACAAAGTGTACATTGAGAATTAACCAATATAATGTACAAAATGCAATATAAAAGCACTTACCAGCCATTACTGGCTATGAGACACGACAAAAATCGTTAAAATACATTTCTATAGAATAATTATTTTGGAACACAATTTCCGTTTTTCATATAACGCGTCAAAACACTCACAAAAACATTCCTTGTAGATGTGAATATTGGTTAGGTTTAAGGAAACACTACAAGAATCAAATAATAATGTTTTAGTTATACTGTTGTCTTCGTTGAAATGTAGATTGAACATACATGTATGCAGCTAAATGGTGACATAGCTTTTTACTTGACAAAATACATTATAGTAATATAATTGGTCAGTGGGTGACATTAGTGTGATCAGGGGGTTATATCAATAGCAAGGTCAAAATGTGGAAGGCTGCCGGTAAAGGGACCACGGAGTCAGTATTGAGTTAAGAGTGGATGCCTAATCTACAATGTCCAAAATAAAATAAAAATGAACTGAATAGCTTTAAATCTGACTGTGCGGTGCCTTGTCAAAGAATGGTATGACTAGAATTTTAGAAATCTGTTTAAGTGGGAAAACGTGTGCTGATATTGTTGTGTGTTTTCTTTTTACCATAAAACTATAACTATGAGGAAGTAACCGTGTGCATATATCTTGTTATTAGTAAGACAGCTTTGACCTTGATCAAGTTACTGACAGGCCTCGGTAGGGAGAGTTTGGAGCTAGCCTTGAAACAAGAAAGGAGAGAGCTGTGAGGTCCTTCGGGTTTATTCAAGCAAGTGTCTACATATAATTCATTCATATATAATAATGACATACAATGACGATGATAATGATAATTATATCCCAATACAGTCTCATTCTAAGTCTGGGAAAAAAGCAGTGTATGTTATATTGGAGTATGTACGGTAACTGCGCATAGCCATTATACCACGGAATCAACATTTACTAGAGTAATAACGGTAATGCCAATTAACATTTGTTTCAAGCTAAATTGAGTAATCGTAACATTTTAATAGAGCATGTTAAACCTGCATGACAATTTTAGCTGTGATATGTCGCGCCTATTTGGGTAACTACGGTAAAGCATTTGTGACTATTGTCTATATTAAATTGACAAATGAAAATACATACGTAAAGCATATACGGTAAACCGTGCAGACTGTTTGGATGAGGAACATGACATGTACTTCGGAAAAGACGGTAAACATATCTGTAGTTTTGGTAATAATTTTCACAACAAAATAATTTCGGCCAATAGGGTAAGTAAATATCCAAGTGAAGATACGGATGTACGCGGTGGGAGTTATAGCTCGGTTTTAGTTAGTGCTCTTATTAGTTAATTATTCATTGTTTCTTTTTAATGGAAAAATGACTTTATCTTTTGAGAGATACAAAGATAACTTTGAAATGATTATGAAAGAAACTTTTTACGCACCAGAAACATGTATCATTAACAGACGTCGCAAGTATCTGACATTAAAATTGTGTTATTTTCAATGTTTGTTGAAGAGGAGATTTCTTCACGACAAAATTTTATATATATATATATATATATATTATAAATATATGTTAGGGGTGTCACGATACATCGAAATATCGATATATTGCTATTGGGAAGCACTTAAAGTCAATAAATCGATTGTTAAATCAGTTTCCGATCAATAGTATCGATTTCAGTTAGAAATATCGATAGTTTCGATTGTATTTACCATATCATCCGATTGAGTCAAATGCTGTTCAAATTTGTTTTTTCTTTTGTTCATGAGTGTAAGTAATGTACACATGATAATGTGGAAGTTTTTTTTTCTTAAATTATTAGGGTAAAGAAAAAACAAATCATTCATATCTCATTCTGTACTTGTTTTTTGTTGTTATGGTTATTACATTCAAAGGAAACTTCAGTTCCAAGGTTTAATTCAACTCTAATGATACACTGAAAACCATCGATATTTATCGCAATAGTTGCTTGCAATATCAATAGTTATCGCAATAGTTTCTTTCAATATTAATAGTTATCGCAATAGTGATTTCCAGACCAATAGTCACCCCTAATATATATATACGCGCTATCCATTGTCTTACTGCTACTGCTACTGCTAGTCTAATCATTTATCCATTGTCTTACTGCTACTGCTAGTCTAATCATTTATCCATTGTCTTACTGCTACTGCTACTGCCAGACTAATCATTTATCCATTGTCTAACTGCTACTGCTACTGCCAGACTTATCATTTATCCATTGTCTAACTGCTACTGCTACTGCCAGACTAATCATTTATCCATTGTCTAACTGCTACTGCCAGACTAATCATGTATCCATTGTCTAACTGCTACTGCTACTGCCAGACTAATCATTTATCCATTGTCTAACTGCTACTGCTACTGCCAGACTTATCATTTATCCATTGTCTAACTGCTACTGCCAGACTAATCATTTATCCATTGTCTAACTGCTACTGCTACTGCCAGACTAATCATTTATCCATTGTCTAACTGCTACTGCCAGACTAATCATTTATCCATTGTCTAACTGCTACTGCTACTGCCAGACTAATCATTTATCCATTGTCTAACTGCTACTGCCAGACTTATCATTTATCCATTGTCTAACTGCTACTGCTACTGCCAGACTAATCATTTATCCATTGTCTTACTGCTACTGCTACTGCCAGACTAATCATGTATCCATTGTCTAACTGCTACTGCTACTGCCAGACTAATCATGTATCCATTGTCTAACTGCTACTGCTACTGCCAGACTAATCATTTATCCATTGTCTAACTGCTACTGCCAGACTAATCATTTATCCATTGTCTTACTGCTACTGCTACTGCCAGACTAATCATTTATCCATTGTCTAACTGCTACTGCTACTGCCAGACTAATCATTTATCCATTGTCTAACTGCTACTGCTACTGCCAGACTAATCATTTATCCATTGTCTAACTGCTACTGCTACTGCCAGACTAATCATTTATCCATTGTCTAACTGCTACTGCTACTGCCAGACTAATCATTTATCCATTGTCTAACTGCTACTGCAACTGCTAGATATAAGGCATCACTTGAAATGTTTGTATGTTTGTTTTATGCCACAAACAGCAATATTCCATCTATATGACGGCGGTCTGTAAATAATCGAGTCTATATGTAAATTGATGCCATATGTCGCAAGGTCGATATCACACATTATACACTTTCTTTAATATCTGGATTAAGTGAAACCGGTCTGTTTTACACAACAATGAGCGATACAATACATATGTATTGAATAATATTTATTTACGTCAAACTGCTCACTTAAGGAATGGGACATTCACTTCAACCTGCAAGAGGTCACGTGTCCTGCCATCAGTATGCACAAAGCCCAATGTTCGATTAGGTGAGTTGAGGTGTCATGGGTTTCAACGTTGTGTTCAATATTACCGCATCTAAACAGCTAACAGTGCGTGACTGACTGAGACCACATGGTTCAATTCATTTTAATTACCTTTTTTCATCGAATTCGGAGTCAAATAGCCCTACAGCTAAGCGCGACAGCGGTTTTTGTCCGACCAAATCAATGGATCGTTTAACGTTCAACGTGTCCCATGCTTTAAAACTCTTGCAGAAAGGTTTTTACAAAAAAAAATTATATTAAGTAAGTGATATCGAAAACAAAATTGTCCCAGGAAATGCTTGAAAAATTCAGGCCGTTGAGAGACAAGAATTTGTCTGCCACAAAAATACTTTGTTGCAAGATGTTGTTTGCAAAAGAATATTTAGGTCCATAGTTTTAATTAAATCTAAATATTGTAAAATTTACGGTACATCTCTAAATGTATCAATGTGACATTTAAACATGCTGATATTGTAACGTATATATTGTTTTGTGTCCACGAACACACGATCATAGATTTCTGGCGTGCAAAAGGGACGCAAATCTGCACAGCGAATTGCGGCGCCTAAGACGACTGGGCCACCCGGGCCCTCTGACGATCCATGACGTCCCGGGGTTGTTCTATGGAGAAACATGTCTGGCGAGCGAGGCAGCTGTTGTAGAAATGGTAGGACAATCGGACGAACAATGTCATCCATGTAACGCTGAGCTGTCAAATTTCCGTTACGATGACTAATGATGTTTTCTCCTGCCCACAAATTCCTCCCCACACCATAACGCCCCTTCCACAATACGACACGACCTCCTGAACGCACCATGCTGCCTTTCGTTTTCCCGTTCGGAGGTAAACACGCTGTCTTCCATCAGCTCTGAACAGACAGAACGTTTTTCATCACATCCCGGACCCATCTCAATGTTTGACGATGATATTGCGCTGTCAATAACTTTCCTCTGCAAAGTATTTAAGCCCTGATCCCTTGAGCCCTTAGTCGCTTAGCCAATGTCTGTCGGCTAACCACATGCCCTGTTGACGTTACTGTCAGGAATCGATCCCGGAGATGCAAAGTACTTGTCCGTTAGTACCGCTCTTCATTGGGTGTCGTTAGCCTGGGTCTGCCTGTTCTTGGCCTGTCTGATGTCTGTCCTGTCTGTCTGTTTCGTTGTATCAGGTCAATTACAGCAACACAGAAGCAACCAAAAGTTCTAGCAAAGTGGGCATGGTAGCTCCAATCTGTATCATAGGCAGGGCCCGGGCACGTTGTTCGATGTCAGTCGTGGCATATCTGTGGTGTGTTTTTTAATCAGTGTTGAGTGTCCGTATCATTTATATACCTTTTCGGCTGCCCGTTTTTTACTTTTTCGCATTTTTCTTAAAGAATAAAAACGAAACGGGCCGTGGACATGTATCACTTTCTCCATAGAACATTGTTGTGTTCGGACGACGTCTTTTGAACTGATTTAGTTTGAATTTGTGTTTTTGATATTTTGCAATTTCATTTTGTAAGTGGTAAAATTGCTTTTGGCTGTCAGTTTATCATACATCTATTCATATATGTACGGTAATTTACAAACGCCGATAGATTTCTTTGAATAAACTGAACTGATAGCGTCCACGTGGTATCATATGAAAGCCTAATGGTACCCCTTTGGTAGCATTAATTTCTATTATTTTATCAAAATTTCGATTTCAATATCGTTGCTTCCAGCTTTTTCTCGTTACATCGATTATTATCTCGTTATTTCCACTTTATCTTAAAAACTCGAAATTTCATAGTTTTTTTCTCGTTGCTTCGATTATTTTTTCGTTATTTCGATTATTTTCTCGTTATTTCGGGCATAATAATAACTTCAAATAACGAGAAAAAACTCGAAGTAACCAGAGAATATTTGAAATTACGAAACTGCAATCGAAGTAACGAGAGAAAAACTCGAGATGAAACTAAACATATACAAGTAATTGAAACGAGAAATTTCGATTTAAAAAATAAATATATACCTATGCTACCAAAGTGGCACGCACCGTTAGGCTTTCGTAGGATCACAAGATTGTATGTGCAACTCATTTTATTTCCATTTTTCAAAGAGTTCGGGAATCTAAATACAAAATACCTGGTATTAATTGTAAATTGTTTATTATACCCCCGACCTTTTAGGTCGGGGGTATATAGTTATACAAAGGTCCGTCCGTCCGTCCGTCTGTCCGAAAACTTTGTCCGCGCGATTTCTCTTAAACTATTCAGTGGATTCATCTAAAACTTAGTACATATAATCTGTGTCATATGGAGGGGTGCCGTCAAAAGAAAAAAATGTTTTTATTAATTTTCCATTTTTTTATGAATTTTTCAAACCCTAACCCTATCCATTTTCTAATGAAACAGAGTGACTTCCACCAGGCATCTCACACAGAGCAAGTTGAGCGTGATGGGCTGGATCTACAGCCACCTCTACAAACTCAGGCTGAGCGTGTTGGGCTGGTTCTACAGCCACCTCTACAAACTCGGGCTGAGCGTGATGGGCTGGATCTACAGCCACCTCTACAAACTCAGGCTGAGCGTGTTGGGCTGGATCTACAGCCACCTCTACAAACTCAGGCTGAGCGTGTTGGGCTGGATCTACAGCCACCTCTACAAACTCAGGCTGAGCGTGTTGGGCTGGTTCTACAGCCACCTCTACAAACTCAGGCTGAGCGTGTTGGGCTGGATCTACAGCCACCTCTACAAACTCAGGCTGAGCGTGTTGGGCTGGTTCTACAGCCACCTCTACAAACTCAGGCTGAGCGTGTTGGGCTGGATCTACAGCCACCTCTACAAACTCAGGTTGAGCGTGTTGGGCTGGATCTACAGCCACCTCTACAAACTCAGGCTGAGCGTGATGGGCTGGATCTACAGCCACCTCTACAAACTCGGGCTGAGCGTGATGGACTTGTTCTACAGCCACCTCTACAAACTCGGGCTGAGCGTGTTGGGCTGGTTCTACAGCCACCTCTACAAACTCAGGCTGAGCGTGATGGGCTGGTTCTACAGCCACCTCTACAAACTCAGGCTGAGCGTGTTGGACTGGTTCTACAGCCACCTCTACAAACTCAGGCTGAGCGTGATGGGCTGGATCTACAGCCACCTCTACAAACTCGGGCTGAGCTTGATGGACTGGTTCTACAGCCACCTCTACGAACTCAGGCTGAGCGTGTTGGGCTGGATCTACAGCCACCTCTACAAACTCAGGCTGAGCGTGTTGGGCTGGATCTACAGCCACCTCTACAAACTCGGGCTGAGCGTGATGGACTGGTTCTACAGCCACCTCTACAAACTCGGGCTGAGCGTGTTGGGCTGGTTCTACAGCCACCTCTACAAACTCAGGCTGAGCGTGTTGGGCTGGATCTACAGCCACCTCTACAAACTCAGGCTGAGCGTGATGGGCTGGTTCTACAGCCACCTCTACAATCTCAGGCTGAGCGTGTTGGGCTGGATCTACAGCCACCTCTACAAACTCAGGCTGAGCGTGTTGGGCTGGATCTACAGCCACCTCTACAAACTCGGGCTGAGCGTGATGGACTGGTTCTACAGCCACCTCTACAAACTCGGGCTGAGCGTGTTGGGCTGGTTCTACAGCCACCTCTACAAACTCAGGCTGAGCGTGTTGGGCTGGATCTACAGCCACCTCTACAAACTCAGGCTGAGCGTGATGGGCTGGTTCTACAGCCACCTCTACAATCTCAGGCTGAGCGTGTTGGGCTGGATCTACAGCCACCTCTACAAACTCAGGCTGAGCGTGATGGGCTGGTTCTACAGCCACCTCTACAATCTCAGGCTGAGCGTGTTGGGCTGGATCTACAGCCACCTCTACAAACTCATGCTGTATCTGGAGACGGGAACTGTGGGCAAATTCATGTATTTTATGAATATCATAGCTTGATGTTAAGAATTGACCTTCACTTTGTGTGAGTTCATTGGAGTATGAACCTTCACAGAGTGAGGGACAAACTGTATGAACGTCGGAGCATGCGACGACGTCCATACAATGTTTGGCCCTCACTCTATGAAGGTTCTTCTCCAATGAACTCACACAAAGTGAAAGTCAATTCTTATGATCTTTTTATCACAATTTCTTACCTCAAATGATGTAGGCCAAAATCTAAACACAATTTTATTTAGTACGTGTGACTTCATGTTTACACTGACATACAACAACCAGCTATATCGCGGAGTAAAATAGTTCCTCAAAAAGAGAGGTGACACAGGCGTATGGATACACAACTTGCTCTTCAGAAACATCTTACGCAGCACATGTGTTCAAATCATATCCTTATTAGATGAGAAAGGTATGTAACGAACTACCTCATTAAGTCAGTCACAATGACAGCGCGTCGTAATACATTTACATCAAGTACAAGACGTCAAAATGGCCGACACGATAAACGTGACGGGAGAGATTTCCGAAGTTCTTAATGAACATGTGGCGGTTACATGTGTTAGTCATCATTGATCAACTGGCCGATCATTGAAAGGTGAATAAAGATGCGTCAAACAGACGCTAAGGTAAATTCATAGATTGCTGGAGACGGTCTATGTCAGCCTAGGCACGGATTGTGTCGATACTACGATAGTTTAGATATGCATTTCTTCGTTTGTTCATTAGGATACGCCGCAGCGAGAATATTCGTGAACAATAATGCAGTCACGCTCTCTGACATTTCTCAATGTATACTGAAACGCTGAGACCAAGAATAAAGGTTCAAAATGATCAGAAAGAACGCTTATGTATGTTTTCGTGCTAGGGAATTCCCAGGGGTTTCCCCAGGAATGTGGAAGTAGTCCGTCAGTGTTTACGTCATTTCAAGAACACGATCACGTAAAAAAAGTAAGAACGTCAAATTGTGTCTTCATACACTTATGAACGTCAATTTCGCGGTCATGTGACCGACCTCTTGTCTAATGGAAAAGCCGTATATCGTGTAAACTTCAAATTAAAAAATTATATAGTTTTAACCTTAAATTTGTGGATTAACAATACATTGGCAAATATCAGATGTAGACTGCATTCATGGTTTTTTTCTTCTCTATATTGTGGCACTCATTTTTACAATAACAGGGTAAATGTATTAAAGTTTAACAATCAGGGGTATTTGTAGGCTCGATCTTGTTACATTTTTACTAATTTATATTAGTACTGAGAAAATAGCTTGCATGACTAAAGCAGAGTTGACACTGAAAAGGTTGAAGTAGGGGGAATTAGTAAGCTCTGCTTACTTTTTCACTTTTTCAGTTATTTGACTGAAACTTGGTATTTCTAGGTGAGCCACAGGACCACGCCTGGCACTGTTTGTAAGCTATTTAATGTGAAACTACTGACACACTAGGCGGGTCGGGGGTATTAGTGAGCCACGCTCATTTTTGCCCTTGTTAATATTAAAATATAGTCTAATATTTAGTTAATTTCTCTTACCTTCTCTTCAGCTGGGTTGTCAACAAGCGAATGATACGGAGGTTCAATATCCGTGCAGGTCGTAACTTTGAATGGATGCCACATGTTGCAAATTCGATATCATACATTCTATACAACCATTAATGTCTGTATCAAGAGAAATTGGAAATCAACAGTCTAACATAAGGTATTGAAGTCGATGAGAATTAATTTTGCTGAGAAAGTTGTTTTTTGTTTGCTGTCAATATAGCTTCAATCGCCCCTAAATGAGCGGTCTCTACAAAAGATGTTAAATTGTGCATCATCCTGGTTTACTCGATGAAAACTGTGTGTGAATTTTTACAAACCTTCAGTTGTTAATTTTAGAAATGCTAACTGTTCTTTGTCTACTTCTATAGAAAATTCTCCTCTGTACAAATACTTACGTTTGTGGCTTAATGGATATCTTGACATGAATTGTACCGCAAAAGAAGTTGCTAAATCTGCTAATCGGGCTATTTTCACGATAACTGTAAAATTAGAAAGTTTTGGTGGTATGCCCTACGGTGTTCTAAGCTCTAAGTCAGTCTTGTACAGCCAGGTGTGTTTGGGGTACTCTAGACTATAGCTGTATCAACACAGTGCAAAACAGAACCTGTAGAATATATTTTGGCAAGACCACCCGATTTGGCCACAAGTGTTTGTTTGTTTTTGTTTAACGCCGCACTAAGCAATATTCCAACTACATTGTATATAACAGCAGTCTGTAAATAATTGAGTCTGGACGAGACAATCCGGTGATTGACTTTACAAGCATCGATCTTCCCAATCGGGATACGATTACATGCATCAACCAAGTCAGCGAGCCTGACCGCCTCTTTTGACAAGCATAGTGGCCTTTTACGGCAAGCATGGGTTGCTGGATTGTCTGGTCCAGACTCGATTATTTACTCGAGTGTCATACAGCTGGAATAATGCTGAGTGCGGCGTTATACAACAAACAAAGACAAGTCTATTTGCACGTGTTGATATTGATATCACAAACATGTCGATTAGCATCGACAGTATAAAGGGTGAGGTGTTACAAAGGACACTAACAAGAGGCCCATAGGGCCTGTATCGCCCACCTGAATATCTACGCAATCATGACAAAATATACATTTGCATTATACATGCATATAATACTGCAAATATTTCGTAATTTTGACCCAGCCAGCATTTAAAATGGGTGGATGGCAAATCTGACAGCATGAACATGTATTTCTCCAGATAAAATTGTAACAGAAAGATCTGAACCGTTTCCATGTCATGATCCAAGATAAATCATATTAAAGGTAAAACAAACAAATCTATACAATGTATCTGTTTATTATAGGGTGGGGATAACAGTCGTGTGCATGTTATGGTCAAGGTTCCTAGTCCTTTGGGAGTGCCGGACAGATGAACACATGGGAGCGTATGTGCATTCCTCTAATTATACTCTTAACTGTACATATGGTTGTACGGTGGGGATCTAAACTGTGTGCAAGTTATAAACTCTTTTTGGTCCCGCCCCTCAGCCTCGTGGGAGGGGGCGGTGTTAGCCCCTCCATTTGTACAATTGTCAATTCCCACCACCTGAAAATACTTCCAACCAAATATGGTTGATGTCCATCTCTTAGTTACAGAGAAAAAGTCATTCAAAACAATATTGCCAAATTTAAATGTTTAAAGCAATGTAGCCAAATTACCCCTATTTCGCCCCGCACCTAAGCCCCTTGGAAGGTGATCAGCCCTTCTATTTGTACAATTTTAAATTCTCACCACCGGAGAATGCTTCCAACCATATATGGTTGATATCTATCTCTTAGTTCCAGAGAAGAAGTCGTTTAAAGCAATAACGCCATATTACCCCTATTTGGTCCCGGCCCTCAGCCCCTTGCGGGGTCAGCCCTACCATTTGTACAAATTTGAATTCCAACCACCGGAGAATGCTTCCAACCAAATATGGTTGATATATATCTCTTAGTTCCAGAGAAGAATTGGCCCCGCCCCTAAGCCCCTTGGGGGGTCAGCCCCTCCATTTGTACCATTTTCAATCCTCACCACCTAGGGATGCTTCCAACCAAATATGGTTGAGATCTATCTCTTAGTTCCAGAGAAGAAGTCGTTTAAAGCAATAACGCCAAATTCCCCTATTTGGCCCCGCCTTCGGACCCGGTGAGCTAGTAAATTGTATGGCAACTTGTGCCAAGACAATGGCAAGACACCTATCTTCTTTTTAAAAATGTATCTTTTACCGACGAATATGTAAAACACATGTCCTCGAGGGAAAACCACAGTATTTTAGCAAAGTTTCGATGTGGTACCCTTCTGCTTGAATGTGAGCTTGGCCGTTATAACCGCCACACATCCCCTGTAGAAAATAGTTTATGAAAAATTTGTAATTTTAACGCTGTTGAAGACGACTATCCCTTTTTAGTTATGTGCCCATTTTAATGGGATTTAAGATATGATCTACACTGGCCAAAAAAAACGCATAACAGAATAATGAGTGTTTCATTACATGTTTAATGAAATAGGATTACACAATAAAAAATGAAGATACAACAACCAAATTTTACACAGGATGAGGCACATGTTTCTTACACTACAAACAGACTTTTAATGTTCTAAGGGACGTCTGTGTCTGTGATGGCACTGTGCCAAAGTCAGTCCCGGGTGTTACCACCATCAGCATCGGTCACAGCTCTGCACCGCCTGGGCATGGACTGTATGAGTCGTCGAATCTGGCGTTGTGGAATCCTTCTCCACTCAGCTGTTGAAGCGTCTGTGGTTGAGGCTGTCGGCGTCGTACACGTCTGTCTAGCAGATCCCACAAATGTTCAATGGGGTTTAGATCAGGCGATTTGGAGGGCCATGGCAGCACAGTAACATTGTTGTGGGCAAGATAACACGTGCAGTATGCGGTCTTGCGTTGTCTTGCTGGAAAATCTCTCTTCTGACGTCACTGGCGGGAATAAGGTGACGTTGAAGGATTTCATCACGGTAGCGTACAGCAGTTAAATTTCCCTGCACGTGCACCATTCACGGATATGCCTGCCCACATCATGACACTTCCACCGCCGTATCGGGCGACTTCATGAATACAGTGTCGAGTGTAGCGTTCATTTCTCCGTCTGTAGACACACATCCTACCATCATGGCGATACAGCATGAACCGCGACTCATCACTGAACCATATCCTTCTCCTGTGCACTAGGGTCCATGGTCGAACATTTCTGCTCCATTGCAGACGTGGACGACGATGATGTTGCCGCAGAACGGGCGCTGAATTTGGTCTCATTGGCCGTATACCATGCTGTCTTAGACGATTTCTGATGGTTTGCGCTGAGACTCTACGAAGACCAGGAACATTGTCAGCTGTGTATGCTGCACTGATTGTCCGGTGGCGAAGATGCAACACCCGGATGAAGCGGTCCTGCGCCGCAGTTGTGACCCTGGGTCTTCCACTTCTCGGTCGATCTCTTGTAGAGTTGTGGAGTCTGTAGCTCTGCCACAGACGAGAAATGGTACTCTGCGTCACGTTAAACTTTTCTTTCTATGCAGGCTCAAGATACATTTTCTTATGTCATGATTAACGATCTATTTTCATAATCTGTTGTCGCAACACCTTGCAAAAATGTATTAACATAAACGTCTGTAACAAGCTCAGTACATCCATCTCAACTTGCTGAGGTAAACCCAGACATCAGTACGTGCAGAACTAAATAGTAAGAAGATGGTATTTGTTGTTACCCTGCCTGGCGCTCGACATTCAGGGCCAAAACAAGAACAGGTCGGCTCGGAGTCAGTATACCGTGTCTGAGTGGGGTTTTCATGTCAAGCTGAGCCATGGTTTCTCAGTGGTGGACCTAGCACTATAAAACTCGGCATTAGTCCTGACTGGTAAAGGCAGCTAAGTGCAATAATCTTGGACCCCATTTCACCTCACCTCACAGAATGCAAACGCGGAATGCTTAAAAGCGAAGGAAGAGCTCGTAAAATACACAAACTACTCCAGCAGTTCACGTGAGCGAATGTGTTGTCCTTGAACTGGTAAACAGAATACCGTCGAAAGTTGTATCGCCAATATTATAAACATATTTATAGGAGAAGTGTTTGTTTGTTTGTTTGTTTATTTGTTTAACGCCGCACTCAGCAATATTCCAGCTACATGACGGCGGTCTATAAATAATCGAGTCTGGACCAGGCAATGCAGTGATTGATATCATGAGCATAGATCCATGCATTTGGTATACGATGACATGCACCAACCATGTCGGCGAGCCTGACCTCCCGGTCCCGTTAGTCGCCTCTTACGACAAGCAAAGTCGCCTCATAAAACAAGCATGGTTTACTTAAGACCAAATCTAACCCGGATTTTCACGGGTCGGCCTTGTGAATGAGCTTCTGTGCAGAGGCCAGTGTTGGGCAGGCAATGGCGTTGTCACAAACAGGTGCAGTGCTTCCTTAAAGTGAGGAGTACGAACCGTCGCCAAGAAACCTAACGTGAGGAATTGTGCCACGTTTAAAATGCAGAAAAGGTAAACACTGGTAACTATGACTGCGAGAAGTGACTGTGTTTCTAAATCGGCAAATATTAACTGTATGCAAAATGCACTTTCACGTGAGCAAGTTAATCTTTAACTGAAGCAATAATACCAACAACTATACTTGCTGGATAACCATAGGTTAAATAAAAATGACAACAGACAAGCACATATTCTTTATTGTATTGCATTGTTCACTATTGTGAGAAAACACTGTTACACTTACTCCAATGCCAACCGACTAAATGACTATATTCTATAACATTCTGAAATATCATCAAGTAATTATAGTTTGTGACTGACTGATAGATACATAGCATTTTCAGTTGATTCTAAAAGTATATGGTTGGCCAAATATGAAAATGTCTGACAGTGTGTATTTTTCGAATATTAGCGATCTCACTCAAACAGCTGGTATTTTATCAATTTCATAAACATGTCTTTGTTTACGAAGTATATAAAAATATAAACAGGTCATGTCTTAAACATATATGATATAAGGCTTTATTCATTGACTTAAACAAGAACAAACATTTTGTAAACAACCAACACATGCCGGTAAATCCTGAGTGTGCTCGTGGACGGAAGGCGATGTCCCCATATGCCGAAGACCGGCTCTGTGGTCTAGTGGTAGAGCGTCCGCCCGAGGAGCGGAGGGTTCGAGGTTCGATCCCCAGCCGCTTCATGCCAAAAGATGTTAAGAGGTGGTACTTGTTGTTACCCTGCCCGAGACTCGGCATTAAGGAGCTAAAATAAGGACTGGTCAGCTCGGAGTCAGTATACCGTGTCTGAGTGGGGTTTTCATGTTAAACTGAGGCGTGGCATCTCAGTGGACCTAACACTATAAAAATCGGCATTGCTCTGGACTAGTACAAGCAGACACACACACACACACACACACACACACACACACACACACACACACGTGCATGCAAGTTGCTATATAAGTGCAATAAACTTGGCCGCGACGTCAAACCCCACCTCACCTCACCTCATCTCACCATATGACGAAACCAGGACGGATAACCAGGCTGTAAGCCTGTGTTAAAGTATGGGAGTTACGACCAACTTAGCGCTAAGATCGCTTTGTGGAACTGGGTCCTCACACTGGACCATATATTGCACTAAAATATAATATTGATTATATTCTTACACAGTGTGCTCACCGGTGTTTACGTTGGTACCTCCATAAACGCAACAATTATTCAATTCAATTCAATGGAATAACGTTCATTCGTAAGATTGGTATTGTTTTCAACCATGTGGATTATTTTTCAAAGTAACACTCAAACTTTAATAGGTTTTGCATATTTTTGTATTTCGATTAACGATCAGCTATATTGTTTATATGACCTAAGTTATGTTTGTATTTCAGTACATGTACTAACAGGAAATAGACGTCGAATAAGAGGCTATTGGAGGCATACCGCGGTGTTTGAGATCGACTTTGCAAACATCGTGGCACTAGTGTATACAATAAGTGCTTCTTTCGAACATTCGAAAACATTGGCGTGCTATTTGATTTTTCAAAATTCTACGACTTAATAAATGGCAAACGGTTATTGACATATGAATGAAGTAATAGCGTAAAATGTGTAATGAACAATATCAATAACATGTGCATTTATAATGCTCCAACTTCCGTTCACCAAGCGGATGTTCATAGCACTACATTAGAATTACCCCGGTCAAAGGATCATTGTGCATTTGATTTGCATTCTCAGCTCCCTGGGGAGTATGCAAGTCACGGTGCGTGATGATGAGTGACATGGCGTTATTGCTGATCGGACAGCCTCGAAGTTTGTTTGTTTGTTTGTTTGTTGATTAACGCCGCATTCGGCAATATTCCAGCGGCCCTTAAATAATCGAGTCTGGATCAGACAATCCAGTGATTGACATCGAGCATTGATCTACGCAGTTTGGTGACGATGACATGCATTAGCCAAGTCAGCAAGACTGACCACCCGATACAGTTAGTCTCATCTTATGACAAGCATGGGTTGCCGAAGACCAATTCAAACCCGGATCTTCACTCAAAGTACGTAACGGCGACTGACATGGCGCGACATCTATTGTGATATATATGACGATATGTACTGAACAGTATTGAAAACGCACCAGCAATAAATCTTGATATATTACAAAAACAATTTGAGCAATGACCGATTTTGATTAGAACAGACGTAGACGGATTGTTAAGAAAGACGACAAAAGGAAACAGGAATACCACACAGTAATAACAACTACGTCATCAGTGTAAGGAAGACACATAGGGTTAAAATGAAAAGTCAATATCTGGTATGTCCGCCATTGACAGCAACACAGGCCATGCAACGTCTTCTCATTGATCGAATAAGTCTGCGAATAGTGTTCTGGGGCATTCCATTCTTGACGTAGTGTATCTTCAAGTTCTCTCAGGTTCTGTACTTGCGGACGACGTGAGAGGCGTTGACCCAGGTAATCCCATAGATGTTTAATTGGCGATAGATCGGGTGACAGGGCTAGGTACGCTGGGTACTGTGTTGAAACACGTGCTGTGTGCGCTCTTGCATTATCTTGCTGGAAGGTGTGCCTATCCTGGTGCTGATGAAAGAATGGGATGACTTGATTTGCCAATATGTTATTCCTGTAGGAAAGGGCATTAACTATTCCACGACAAACATGGAGCTCTGTTCGATGGTTATGACTGATGCCGCCCCATACCATGACACTCCCTCCCCCCATCGATCTGTCTGTACAACGCAGTCATTGTGGTAACGTTCTCCACGTCGACGCCACACTCGCAGTCGACCGTCAGCATTCCGTAAATGAAAACGGGACTCACCAGAGAACAGCACACCATGCCACTGCCGCAATCTCCAATGACGATGCCTTTTGGCCCAACGCAGACGTTCATTTCGATATCGATCAGTGAGTATGGGTCCAACATATGGACGTCGAGCACGTAGCCCTGCTGAGCGGAGACGTCGACGTACGGTGTCAGCACTGTTCAACCCCGTCGGCCTTGTACGGTTGCTGCAGTCATGGTAGCAGGAAGTGTACGATCACGAAGATGCCGACGAACAATATGGCGATCCTGACGTGGTGTAGTTACGACATTGACCCGGACGTGGTTGATCTCTGGTGGTTCTTGTCTGCTCGTATCTGCTCAGTAGCCCGAGGACTGTTGAATGATGGCATTGAAACCGTTGTGCAACGACTCTACTTGACGTACCAACTTGAAGCATGCCCAAGGCACGTTCACGTTCCTCTGCTGTTAATCTTGGCATTTCATGTGTCAGTACCCTTTTACGTCCGCAGCAACAAG
Organism: Haliotis rufescens; assembly: GCF_023055435.1. NCBI lineage: Eukaryota > Metazoa > Mollusca > Gastropoda > Lepetellida > Haliotidae > Haliotis > Haliotis rufescens. The sequence continues at coordinate 133,471 of NW_025963813.1, forward strand.
TGATGTGGCTTTTAAAAGTCCTATTCTGCATGTTTCCCGTGAAACAAAACACGTTTTCAATGATGTGCACGCAATTTGTTGCGTTTTGGCGATTTCGCTCACAAAAAATTTAGGAATGTGTTTTGACGAGCTGTTCTTCTTCATGCTTCGTCCAGAACGTCGTATATTACTCATTCACTTATATATTTTCATATGACTTAAGCCCGGATAAAAATACATCCATTTTCATGGTGGTGCGTTTTCAGTGCTGTTCAGTATAGTTAGACATCGACTGGTTGATGAAATTGTTTAACATGGAATGGTGGAATAACAGATATGTGTGATGAAATAGTTTAACATGGAATGATGGAGTAACAGATATGTGTGATGAAATAGTTTAACATGGAATGATGGAATAACAGATACGTGTGATGAAATAGTTAATCACAGAGTGATAGATAGACAGATGTTTGTGACGAAATACTTTAAAACTGAGTGATAGATTTACAAATACGTACATATTATGAGGTTGACATGAAGTTATAGATTAACATTTATGTATAACGTAATCGTTTAACATTGAGTGAGAGATTAACAGATACGCGTGGCGTAATACTGAATGACAAGACGCAATATTTGTTCATACCATGACGTACAATTCGATGGCCCGATATCAGGTATTAACAAATGAATGGCGTGATATTCGAATATCTTCCAGCTGCAGCTGTAAGAGTGACAGGTACATACACGGGAAAATGTGTTGAAGTCGATTGATAAATGACAAGATGGAATTATTGACAAAATTACCGTGGTGTCATGTTATATGTGTTTGTGTGTTGTTAAACGCCGCACTCAGCAATATTACAGCCATAATCATGTACGTAATGATACGCAGTAGGACAACTCAGATCCATGCGTTTCTAAGATTGGATCAATGACCCACTCCACTTGGATTAAAGGATTTCAGCCTTCATCTTTATTCTGAGTTGTCTCCAAAAAATGGCATTTCTAAAAAAAACATACATTAAAGCGGTACTTCACCCGAGTTTTTTTAAGCAGTCCAAGCAGGTTTAACCCAAATCAACCAAAATCATGTTTGTTTTTCTGTTACCAACACATATTTAAAGCCTACACACCCAGGTCTTCCTTTATCACTTGCCAACAAATATGTATCCCTTTTTCAATTGAAAGTAAATTTTGAAAAAGGATTCCAGATCGAAGAGGATCGAATGGTTGTGGAAAACAGGATAGCGGCCCGTGAAACAACTACTGGGATTCTGTTCGACCAGACACGTTTACTCAAAGTTAACAAATACTTGTATTTATTTGAAAGTGTGAGCGCATTTAACAGTATTCCAGTTATATCACGGCGTATCAGCTTAATGTGGGAGGAAAGCCCGAAATGATGCCCGTCTCAGACGTATACCACTTTGGTGAAACCGACGAGCAGGGGTATGGTGCTGACAAACCTGGAAACATAATCGGGGCGAACCGGGAGTCGAACCCACAATCATAGGTTTCTGGCATGCCCAAGGGACGCAACTCTGTACTGCCAATTTGAAAGTGATCGAGGAATAGGCATATAGATTTTTAAACAATTATATTATTTGCAGCCAATCGCAGATGTAGAAATGCGTTGGAAATGCTACAGAGTACCTTGGCACATTGTCAAAGTGTCGATCCGTATCCCCAGGTGTTACATGCCGGACGGCTGATACTATAACGGTAACGCTATTTTTCAGGGTATTATCATTTGCAGAAGCCGAGGTCTTCCATTAAGTGCCCGAGGAAGGAGGGCAGTTGAAAAGAGCGAGGGTTTCTGCAAATGATAATGCCCTGAAAAATAGCGCTACCGTTATTAAAGCTAAAATGGATAGAATTTGTTATCAAATAAAAATATATGACAATAAAAATAACACATGGCACTAATAGCAACATGTAGTCGCAGCCTGTAGAAGCCTCTAAAGAAGCAACCCCATTAAGACCGATTCCAACATCAGCCTTTCATTGTGTATATTGAACTAAAGATTTATCAAAAGATATTGTTTCAAAAACATGAACAAAACAATCGTGTTTGACAAGGTGTGACAAAACAACGATTTGGTAATTACTGTTGTCACAAACAAGGAACACTACCATAATAAATACATCCAATTCCTTGCCAATATTCGTAGTATGGCACTTGGGAACACCCCTTTCATGGCACCAACGGTGGTCGGTAGATTAAACTGGTCTCAGATGACGGACGTTCTGTCTCCAAAGCGGTCACAAGAGATGGTTATCAGAGTAATTCTGTGCTATCTTGGGACTCCTTGAGGTGAGCCAAAACGTTGTCATGACCCCCTTTCCCTGCAACAATATCATTGAATAAGCAGTGGTGACCCCCTTTCCCTGGAACAATAACATTGAATAAGCAGTGATGACCCCCCTTTCCCTGGAACAATAACATTGAATAAGCAGTGGTGACCCCCCTTTCCCTGGAACAATAACATTGAATAAGCAGTGTAGACCCCCTTTCCCTGGAACAATATCATTGAATAAGCAGTGGTGACCCCCTTTCCCTGGAACAATAACATTGAATAAGCAGTGCATGGTGACCCCCCTTTCCCTGGAACAATATCATTGAATAAGCAGTGGTGACCCCCCTTTCCCTGCAACAATAACATTGAATAAGCAGTGGTGACCCTATTTCCCTGGAACAATAACATTGAATAAGCAGTGGTGACCCCCCTTTCCCTGGAACAATAACATTGAATAAGCAGTGGTGACCCTATTTCCCTGGAACAATAACATTGAATAAGCAGTGGTGACCCCCTTTCCCTGGAACAATAACATTGAATAAGCAGTGGTGACCCCCTTTCCCTGGAACAATAACATTGAATAAGCAGTGGTGACCCCCTTTCCCTGGAACAATAACATTGAATAAGCAGTGGTGACCCCCTTTCCCTGGAACAATAACATTGAATAAGCAGTGGTGACCCCCTTTCCCTGGAACAATAACATTGAATAAGCAGTGGTGAAGGAGAAACAGAAGCAACACGAAGATGAGGGATCAACTGAAAGGATTTCTAATTACATGTTTCTAAATTTGCAACTCGGCCTTCAATTTCCGTCATTCCCTTCCACTCACACATTTGGTTACACCTTACAGTGTTCACTTCAGGACCGATTGTATCGAGATGCGATATATTTGCAGCCAAAGCAACAAAACCAGATATTTTTTTCTATTTAAAACTATGAAAATGGACACAGTTTTTAAATGAAAATCTTGTCAATGTGCATTATTTAGGGACTTGTCTTTCATAATGGGGAGGCAGGGGGTCATTGTCTAACATGTATTCGGGTGGGACCATGACAAAATGTAACATAAAATGGTGGTGGTGGTGTGTGTGTGTGTGTGTGTGTGTGTGTGTGTGTGTGTGTGTGTGTGTGTGTGTGTGTGTGTGTGTGTGTGTGTGTTTGTTTGTGTGCGGGTGGTGGGAGTGGGATGTGTGTGTGTGTGTGGTGGGGTGGTGGGAGTGGTGTGTGTGTGTATGTGTGTGTGGTGGGTGTGGTGGGAGTGGTGTGTGTGTGTGTGCGTGTGTGGTGGGGTGGTGGGAGTGGGGTGTGTGTGTGTGTGTGTGTGTGTGTGGTGGTGGTGGGAGTGGTGTGTGTGTGTGTGGTGGGAAGGTGGGAGTGGGGTGTGTGTGTGTATGTGTGTGTGGTGGGACTGGTGTGTGTGTGTGTGTGGTGGGAAGGTGGGAGTGGGGTGTGTGTGTGTGTGTGTGTGTGTGTGTGTGTGTGTGTATGTGTGTGTGTGGTGGTGGGGTAGTGGGAGTGGTGTGTGTGTGTGGTGGTGGGAGTGGGGTGTGTGTATGTGTATGTGTGTGTATGGTGGTGGGAGTGGTGTGTGTGTGTGTGTGTATGTGTGGTGGGGTGGTGGGAGTGGGTTTTAAATAAGAACTCCTTATAGATTATTTCTATAATTACCTTTACTTCAAGTGACCCTCTTAGTGTGATGTTGAAGCCTCCGTGAACTAGCAAGGCTTTCTGGGTTGACTCTGTAATCTGGATGTGAAGGGCTGGAAGAAAGTTGCAACATTATTCGTTCAGCAACGGTCGAAGGAAAATGCACTGAAATATTGGGGCATATAAATCATGAAAAGGCAAGCTTCCGTTACCTTTCTGGATACCTTCCAATGTCAGATCCGGAAAGTTTCTGGGACGTATACATTCAAAACACATTTATATAACCTTAACTCAAGAGGACATATTTAACAAAGCCACAAAATAAGAAAGTTATATTTTGAACGGTGATTGTTGTATTTTAAAACAAGGTAATTTTACAATATGTTTGCATAAACTATGATAAATCCAGCGAAAGAAATTCGGTTAACTGACCAATATTCGATCACCAATAAAAATGAGCCGCCACTTTCAAATTGTTAGAACATGTAACTATCAAGTCAATATCGTCAAACTTCGATGCAGGATCTGACACGGCGCCGAGCAGAAACAAGTCAGTCGTCTAATGGGGTGCACAGAGATCAGACGCCATTCTGCCTGCAATGCCTGTGCTAACGCCACTCTTGTCACTGGACGTGGCTGACGTTGCCTAATCTGTCGTCCCAGGTGGTCCCACAGATGTTCTATTGGAGACATGTCAGGAGATTTTGCCGACCAAGAAAGAATGTTCACGTTGTTGGCGTTGAAAAATGCTCCGGTAATGCGGACTATATGAGGCGTGGCGTTATCTTGCTGGAATAACGTTTGCGGGTGACTTTGAAGAAATGGCAGTACAACACTTCACTATGTAGCGTGCAGCGGTAAGATTGCCATCAATAACAACCAGATCCGTCTTCATGTCTCCACAATTCCCACCCAGACCATCACACTGCCACCACTGTATGGTTCAATTTCCTGCACGCAACGATGTGCCGTCCGTTCCCTGGCCGCCGATAAATACGCACCCCGCCCACTGCTGGAGAAGAAACCTGCTTTCATCACTGAACAGTACACTGCGCCAAATTCCCTGCTGCTGTCGCTCGACATTCTTCGCCGACCTCATTCTCTGACCTCGATGTCCGCGCGTTAACGTCATGCCCTTGAACGGTCGGTAGACTCTCAAGCCAGACTGACGAAGTCGTCTGGACACAGTCTTTCTGATGATGGGATGATCAAGAGCGCGTCGTCCCGATGACGTTACTGTGAGGTACCTGTTCGTAAGGTGAAGCAGCCGTAAATGGCTGTGTCAGGGTGGTAACTCTGGGTCTACCGCTTCCAGGCCTGTCTGCTGTTCCACCTGTCTGCTGTTCCATCTGTCTGCCTAAACCGGCTGGTTAACCTCAGTATCGTCCTCCTCGAAAAGCCGTTCACCCCAGCAACATGGGCCTGCCTAGGTCTTGACGTCGCTCCACGTGAAGATTCAATCAAGGAGATAGAAAAACTTATACTGACAGACAGACATTTTACCATGCATTGGTGAACTTGAGGAAGGTCTAAGCCATGGATCCATTGAACTATGACTCATAAACATTTTACAGATGAATAAGATATCTGCTCGTTGGGTGCCAAATTTTCTAAATTCTGATCTTTAGGAAAAACGAACTGACATTCACTGCAAACACGAAAACGTCGTTTTTTTCCGTATATGGTCATTGGACGGAAAAACGACTAAAAATTCATTAAAATTGATTAATTGGTCAGCGTCTAGAAAGTGTCCAGAAAAGGGTCGAGTTTTTCAAGCGTAAAATGGACGGAAAAACGATGCTTTTTGCTCCGCCTTGTACAACTGTTAACGGCCAATCAGATGGCGCTGGTCCCCCGACGCACGTGATGTCGAAGGCTTCCTTTCGGAAGCTTTAGGTTTCGTATTTCTGGCATGCCTTGCTCTAGTATCTGTCGCGCGCAGTGCAGCGAGATTTGCTGATAAGCTAGTTTTAGGATATGTTACATGGAATTCAGACACGCGCCAAGAAGTCAAACCAAACAATGTTACTAAGTTTATTGTGGTAACGGCTATGTACAGTTGCCCCTATCGGATAATGGGTTGTGTTTCATTTGGTTATAACAATAACTAACTTTTTAATGTGAAGTTTACAAGATATACGACTTGGACGCGAGGTCGGTCACATGACGTTCTTCACGTGACTGTATCCTTGAAAAGGCGTAAACACTGACTACTTCCACATTCCTGGGGAAAACCCTTGGAATTCCCTGGTACGAATTCATACAGAAGCGTGGTTGCAAGCCCATTTAAGGATAACCTCGCTACAACCCATCCCAGAGCGAAAAAGCACGAAAAAAAATCCAAACTGTCGCAGTGACAATTTACAGAAATCTATGAATTTACCTTAGTATCTATTTGACACATCTTCACAATCACCTTTCAATGATCGGCCAATTGATCAGTGATGCCAAAGGCTTGAAATAGCCACAGGTTAATTAACAACTTCGAAAATATCTCCCGTCACGTTTATCGTGTCGGCCATTTTGACGTATTGTACTTGATGTAAATGTATTACGACGCTCTGTCATTGTAATTGACTTACTGAGGTAATTCTGTAAAAGATCTTCTCATCTAATGAGGATATTGTTTTGAATATATTTCTCGTAAACATACTGAAACATATGTTCCTCGCTTTGGGGGGAACTATTTTATTCCGGGGTGGCCCATTAAATCTAGTAGTAAGTCAAGGCACCATGCGTGATCTGTTATTTTATGTGTTTAAATTACGATTTGGGGCGTTAATAAAATACACTGACGCAAGTATATTCTATTCAAATCAATTGGATAATTCAATATGCTTTTTTTACATATTACATAACATCACTGCACAAAATATGAACAGTTGCAGTAACACACTACGGTAATCGCATTAAACATCATTTTCAACTGTACAGTATTTCAGTTATATCATGGTGTATCAGACTGATGTGGGATAAAAATCCGAAGTGGTTCAGGTCATCCAATGGGTGTTCGGGAAAAGGTGAGCGTATCCTGCCACACAAGTGGCACCCGTCACAAACACATGCAAGGACAAGTCAATTGTTCACCTGAACAAAGCGCGGAAACACACAATGATGCCCGTCCTCAGTTTTACCGAGCATGTAAATTATTTTGTCCGACAAACATGGACGAGTATAAACAATATGTTCATTCTCGTAATACATGTCATACATTTGACAAAATGTATTGACTCGGAGCATTATTGTTAATCACAGCGTATGCAGTTGAACTCATCACCCATCCCATTATTGATAACCCTTCTTAAAGATCTATGAAATCAGAAGCTGCAACACTCTATCTTTTAACTGGCATGTCAGACTTCTATTTCATTACTCAGTTTTATTTGCACGGATTACTATGGAAGGGACATTGTCTCGTTGTCGCATTGTCGCATTGACGCCTTAACAAAAACAAGCAAAACGTGTCAAAATTAACAAAAGCGCGACAATTGGCCATTTGTCGCATTGTCGCGTGTTCGCATTGTCGCTCTTTGATAATCCTTTTCTTTATTTTACAAAAGGGCGACGATGCCGTAACGCGACATTTTCAAGGTCAAAATATGTCTCGTTGTCGCATTGTCGCCCCATCACAAATGTGTATAAAAGGCGTAAAGTTCAGTTATTGTTACAGTTAGGAAGTTCAACCTGATAAATGTACGTCTTGAAATGAAAACACAAGTCCGTCCGCGAGTCCATAACGTTTTATTGTGAGCTCTTCTCTAAATGTGCTTAGTGTTCAACTCCTAGTTCCAAACACGTAGTACCTCCTCAATAATCCACATACCTCCAGTGCAGTGGTCTTCCGGAAGATCTTACTCTTGACCGTATTAGACAACTGACGAGTGCACGCCTGACCTGTGACCTCGTTGCAACCCTCGTGATGTGTTTGCCGAAGGGAGAGGTGTAGGAAATGTGTGCTCCAGCCCAGCGCAGAGCTCGCGACACACTGTATACTGATGTATACAGTATATTGCAGTTGATATACTGTATACTGCATGTGATACTTATTTGCGGAAATGTTACAACTTTCAAGATTCAAGATTCAATTTGCATATATTTCATATACAACAGACCGCCGTCATATATCACTGGAATACTGCTGAGAGCGGCGTTAAAACAAATTGTTTTCATAATGGAGCGCTGCAGTCATTTAAAATAGAACCGTATACATATGTACATGTAGTACCAACTCACTCTATTTGTTTCGAATATTCAGCAGAAAATATATTATTAACCAGGTCTTTGGGAAAAGATATCAGATTTTTATAAGCAGCCACATAGGGATGATAAAGGACCCCTCGCTGATTAGGTTCTTGTTTACTTAAGAGCAGATCTAGACTTGGCCATGTTAGATGATATAACCAAAATCCAGGCGCTCCGGCGGGGGGCAAGCTGGTCTTGTTAGTGTATGGTATGAGCTGTGACGTTGACCCAAGAGAATAATGTAAAACATGAGACCAACTCAAGTCTATAATATAGTCTAGATTTCCACAGCTCTAGCCTGAAATTAAGAATTGTTCTATGCTCCATTTTAATTGTATTATTTTCATTTTGTAGACATGTATGGACCAACCAGGAAAGAAATTGATGGAATATTAATATCACATGTTACCACTGATCCAGTTAAATTCATCACACAATAATAAATTAGTATTTGACATTACGGCATTTGATTATTAGGGCATGATCATGTACATGTTCACTGTAGTAATGTACACACCAGTCAACTTGATTATAATTTTTATCAAAGTGTAGCGCGGAATCAACGATTACTTTATGATATCCTCACTTGTCATCGATGTATTGACATCGAACAATAGACGGCAATTCGAAATTCTTATGGATAGCTTCAATGGGGACGGCGCCGGTGTCAGTACAATTTTCCTAGTTAAAATAAGTATCTACAAAATATAATCTGAAGCAGACAAGAACAATATTTTTTTATTAATGCTTACTTTCATGGATAGAATTAAGGCAATCTAGGCTTGCCAAATCGTTCTAGACTGGATTCCTTTTAAATTTATTCTGTATGGTCTGGGAGACGAACGGGCGTCAGCATCGCATGGAGAACTGGGACAGCCTTAATCAGTGTAATCGGATATGTTGTGGAGTTTCGGTTTTGGGCTGTTTGCTGAATATATAGAATTGCGAGTTATGTATACTCTGTATTCTTTCGTCATGGTAGCATATATATTTTCTATGTTGCTTTTTGAATTATCCACAAATAAGAACTAAAATGTAAACCTCTCTCTGGAGATATGCAATAATACTACTGAAGGGCATATCTGAAAAATGGGACTTCTCGACAAATATCTCTTTCTTAAATACTACCCGTTACAGGCATTCTGATCATTATATCATACTTTGTACAGTTTAAAAGTCAAATAATGGCAAATTGTGTATCTTTCTACATTTTGAATTAATTATAGTTTCTGAAATAAAACCTTAGCATCAGATAGTGATATACACGAATATGATCTATACTATTATAAATGAATTATCAATTTCGTAATATGAAATAGATAAACAGAAATATGATAGTAAAACAAATTATTTTAATCTATTCTTGTGAATAGGTAACGAGAGATCTAGGCAACGCACTAACGTAGCCATTTATGAAAAATGAAATATTAAAAGTTTAGGGGTTTGAACATGCACATTGAATGACAGGGAAGAAAGCAACGCAATAATTAAATTATGAATCAAATTATGTTATAAATATAACAGAATATTTAGAAAATATAAGTTTAATCTCTCATTGTTGGAAGGTGTTTAATAATTATATAGATTTTGTTTGATTGTTTGTTGTTTAACGCCGCACTCAGCAATATACCCGCTATATGACGGTGGTTCGTAAATAATCCAGTCTGGACCAAACAATTTAGTCATTATCATCAAGAGCACCGATCTACGCATTTGGGATACGATGACATGCATGAACCAAGTCAGCGAGCCAAGTCGCCTTCGTAGAAGCATGGGTTGTTGAATGCCTATTCTAACCCGGATCTTCACGGGTATTTTTTTAAATAATAAGGTACAATGAAATTCTGTATATGTCCATAATAAGTGTGTATAAGTAGATGGATAATATGTCCATTCACGCCAAGTAAATGGTATATGCATTAATTTAAATGCAAATGATTCAATGATGAGTTCTTTCACAAGTCCATATTTCAAGGCATGTATTTGATATTCATAATAACTCCACAAAAGCTATACAATGGCAACAAAACGGTACCAGCATCACAGATACCAATAATACATGAGATACATAAAATTACTTTAAAGTTAAAACATGTATCTAAATAGAAAATTAGAAGGATACACTTCCGACATTTTTCGTATTTTGTTTTCGTTTGGAGAGAGAAGTTGTGATTTGTATCTGATGGGTGCAAACAGGTGTTCCCTTCCGCCCAGGCCTTGCGGCAATGCTATAGCCCAAAATGAAACAAGCCTTGTTCAACAGGTTCAGACTCAAATTTCTATCCCACTTGGGCTCCTTTTAAATTTAAATAATAATTTCTCGTGTCGATATGTGTCAGAAGAAATGAAATATTACAGCACTGGTGAATAGGTTATATGCGCATGTCAGCGTCGATCCTATAATATCCTTTTATGCAAAATACATATATACTGATGAATTAAGGTAGTAATACTACGCAAATATATGTCCAGATGCATACATCAGTATCATCTCGTGATCTTAATTCGTGCTTTGAGCCCTTTTTCTACCGGAGATTCTGGGGTGTTACATCACACCAGAAAGCCAGGTCCAAATTCAAGTCATAATTCCATGGTCCGTCTTGTATGTTGGAAACCAATATCGCAATATGGCTAAATATTGCTGAGCGTGGTATTAACCCGATTACTCACATAATTATTCCATTTTCTACAGTCATCTACGAACACTATCTTCAAGGAGGTATACCTGTATCATCCAAATGTCCATACATATATGTCCACATATATATGTATAAAGCAAGTCGTCCGTCCTGCACTCTTCCTTAAAAGATAAATGCTAAGCATTTCCTCTGTATGGATTTATATAATGTAATATCGTTTTAATGTAATGCTGATGCAGTAAACGTACCACAGACCTAATGCTAGAATAACATCTAATTTCTGAAATGAACATGTTTTACAGACAAAAACAGTTGTTTAAACAATACTTATAAAATATAAGAACAAGGAGCCAAGAGCCAAATATTGGGCTGTGTTGGACATATATGTTTCGGGGTCTTATGACAGACAAACCTGATGCCTTTAAGTATAAAGATAGGTAAGTAAAGATGTTGTACATATTCAAATATGTTCGTGATTAACCCAACCTTGAAAAATATTGAAAGATGAGTGGTAACTATTTATGCCATTATTTCAAATTAGAATGAGAGCACATCAGGAAAGCATGGTACTTTAATATACGTATCTTGTTAACCCAATATTCTTTTTTAAGTAAGAGCAGCATGTATATCGAGAGTATAGGTTTGGTGCGTGACTTATCACACAGTACTTTCAGAAAGTGTGCATATTCTGTTTATAGGCAATAAATAACATAAGACGATTCATACGGGTAAATACGATTTACTTCAGAACTAGTATAGATTATTTAAGGTTAGGGGGAAATGTATGTAATTAACAGAACTTTGGCCGGGTTTGAAGGATTTGGGTCCTGGCTTGGGCTTTGTGTTGGACGTGTAGACGGCATTTCCAGGTTTGACGTATCAATGACAAATGATGTCAGATGCAATTCTCTGCCTTTTCGGGTGAACAATTGGCTTGCCTTTGGATGTGTTTGTGGCGGGTGCCACTAGTGGATCGGAATGAGCTCGCGTTTTTGCGAGCATCCAATGTCATCATTTATTATGATGAATCATGAAACAAGCTCCTGATGCTGTCGCAATGATGCAGTTGGCGCTACTTTTGGCAAGGGTTTCTCATGATAATGGGAATGCTTATGTCGCTTTTGTTGACCGATAAACATGAAAAGATATAATGTTAGTGTATATGGTCATGTAATTAAGAAACAAACGACGAGTGGGAGTTGTTTATTGTACGATAAACAACGACCGAGACTCGTTTATTTCTATATGAGATATCAACATTACGTACAGCCTCTTTTAGGGTGTTAAATTAGGAAAAAAAACACGCTTTACAATATTTACTCGTACTTAAATAATGATGATTCCTTGAATAGAATCCGACAGCGGCCATGCTAGATAAATCCATTTTAGGATTTGAATTTGGTCCCGCATATTCTCACAACTTTCTCGTCAATCATCTGTACCTTTTCTCCCAATACCGATTGTCATATCACTCTCACTTTCGGATTCTCCAGCAACATTTATTGGGAACAACTCACCAGACACATACCTCTCAAAAATAAGGTCAAATTTACAAATTTTACTTTTCAAGTTGCGAGTGCATGTTCGAATCTCAATAAATGACGTCATGATAGAACAATGTTTTATCGTGAAATAAATATCGCTTCCTTCTTTGTACTTTGTCATTTATCGCGTAGCTATCTTATATCATCAAATGCCAATTTCTAATTGCTTTATCATGACGTATCCGTGTCATGTAGCAATAACATACACAAATATCGTTGACTTCGACGTTGAATAGTGTCATGATTATCCTCTTGTGTGCAATATTTCTGGTTGATAAATCTAACATATTCTTACTTTAAGAATAGCGACTATACATTATTATATATCCCTTATCAGGTCTCTGTAACATTTAAAAAATGATACAAATATAAAAATACAACTGAACCTAATGTAATGTTTTAATATCCTTACGTTGCTGAGTGCAGCATTTAACAACAAACAAACAAAACATAATATCTTTAAGAATTATGTTAACAATTCCGATGCTAAAAATAATCTCACAATCTCCATACCTCTTTCTCTCCTTGAAAACATAATAACTTTTTTTTTAATAATCTGAAGGAATAATAATGGCAATACTATCATAATTATCATCATTATTTATGTTACTTATCCTCAAGTGAAGTAGTCCTCCACACTATACATTCAGTGAAGAAGCCCATGAACATATGAACTATGTAGCATACATTCATGGACATTAGATGAAGAGTTGAAGTTAGCAAATGATATTATTCGGTCGAACGTCTATCAGCCATCTATTCTATTCATGAAGAACATTTCACGTGGGACCAACTGAGGGAATTATGACTATCGACTTGCTAATTATTTTTTATATTCATGCCAGCCCAAACGATCTATTGGCTTGATTTATTGTTATGGGTATCCACAAAATAAGTAGGATCCGATTTTTTCCGTTTTTGTTGAAATAAAACTGAATAATATTTGCTGTTTACATATCAAAGTTTGCCAAATTGTTACAAAATGTTTGCACACAGCAAGGCTTCGTATCCCCAACATATTGTGCTAGGCACAGTATCACTGGACTGAGGGACGGCGGTATTCCTCCTTGTGGGTCACCTGCTTGGCAATATGGGACGGGGAAACTGCAGGGGGTGAGGGCAGTTAAGTTGATGGTACAGACAGATAAGAGAGATCATTTTACAAATGTTAAACCTCAGTCCACAAAGGAAGAGGCGAAAGCTGAAACTTGGTGAGGTTTACAGAACAAAGGCAGTTATTTCTAGTTTCTTACTGACTCTCGAAGATACATTTAATAAAACAATTAATGCGCGCGTGCGTGCGTGCGTGCGTGCGTGCGTGCGTGCGTGCGTGCGTGCGTGCGTGCGTGCGTGCGTGCGTGCGTGCGTGCGTGCGTGCGTGCGTGCGTGCGTGCGTGCGTGCGTGCGTGCGTGCGTGCGTGCGTGCGTGCGTGCGTGCGTGCGTGCGTGTGAGGTAGAAGAAGAATTGTACACCATAAAAATGGCTACGTATGTAGTTGGGGTAGATATGTTGAATGCCCGGCCAGTATGACCTTTGAGTCACTACAGTTTCAGTCATTACAATGCGTAAAACAGTATTTGAGTGAAAGAAAACACTATAAGTGAGTGAAACAAAAGACCTCAGTACAGGCACACCCAGTCCCCCAACCCCAAGTCTGCATGTATCAATACTCATACCTGCCACATCCTCAACCACTTAACTTACTCACACAATCATCTGACAACATGTTCGCCAACCCTCGTATCACACACACACACACACACACACACACACACACACACACACACACACACACACACACACACACACACACACACACACACACACACACACATTCACATTCTTCTTTCCCCACCATTATGTCTACGTCAGCCATCATGGATCCATGCGCATGCTTTCATACATAATCCATCCTCCCACCATTCCCAAACATCCATCGAACTATAACTATATCCGCCCTCATGTATCGGTATTCGTGCTTTCATACATACATACACCCCCCTACCATTCCCCTACATCCATCGCAGTATAACTATGACTATAACCGCCTTCGTGCATCCGCACTTATGTTCACATTGCATTGCATATGCATCGAATTACACGTTTAAAATATCGTAAATATTTTACAACATGTACATATTATATATCAGCAAACAGAGATTATTATAACGCAATAGATTTCATCCGTCAAAACATCACAGAAAGAGGGGCAGTCTGGAATTTTACAATGGCAACTGAATGCACTAAGACGTTCAATTGGTCAGGAGGTGAGAGTTGCGGAAGATTACCATAAACTTCAGTTACAGATCTCCATTGACGAATATCTAAAGTATGAATAAAGATCACAGCTTGCTATGACGTGTACTTCATGCCTGCAGAATCAGCAATGTCCTTAGCTCTAAATTGTATGTCTAAATGCTTATGTAGACAAAGACCCAAATGTATATAGGCATGACCATATTATATTCTACGCAAATATCACCACATTTAAAAACAAAGCTAGATTGTGTCTTTGAAGGGCATTAAGAACTGATACACACAAGGAAATATATTTATGGATGTCAACGGAGGAACACTGCGTTTCGGAATATATACTTTCTCCTTCATCAGGTGCATATTATTAAATGCTATGAGGCAGAGAACATATATTTGTACCTGTAAGAACAACAAAAGTAAAAAGATAGCAAAGAAGGGAACGCAACAAGGGAAGCCAACAGATAACTGGCATGGCGCTGATTACCCCGCCTCCAGTTTGCCCATTGTCCATTTCCCATTACCAATCATTCATAAGTTAAGTTTTGGCTTTAATTTGTCCATTGATAATCAACCATCAACGTCTATTATCTCCACCCTAAAAATATGTAGTTTACTGAGAAAGTGGTATCCAAATATAATGTGTGTTACTGTTGACCACTTTCTTAAAGGCATTGTTGGTTCAAAGCTTTCGGTCATAGAAGCCGTGCCATTTTTACACAAAGTATGCGTCATCTGGAGTAATATTTTTGGTTCGGTGGCTGGGTTAGTTCGCCAACTTTGTGTTCTGGCGATTGGGTGCCTCACACACAGTGTGGGTTCAAATCCCGGGCGGGACTCAACCCAAGAAAGTACGAGAATCTGTACTTTACTCAGAAAGTGTTATCCCAATTATAACATTTGTTGTCAAGAAAACACAATAAATGTATATTCGGCTTTGGATGGGTAATGGTATCACAGACATATACGGATATTGATGATGACTTTGAGGAGCTTCGTAACGCACGTCTTCTCAATTCAGGGATTGGTAAATCCAAATATGTGTGTGCGCGTGCGTGCGTGCGTGCGTGCGTGCGTGCGTGCGTGCGTAAATGTGGGCCTGTTGGATGTTACATAAAACATTCATCTTGAGCGGGATGGTAGTTCGAGTTGGATTAGCATGTTAACTATATGATCTTCTTTAGGCAGAGAATGCCGCGCATGAATGTATAGATGAAATTCCTAGGTACATGGGGCCTTTTCGTCCCCAGGAATACCAACAGTGGAGACTTCAATGGGGATAGGGTGTACACAATGTGCTACCTGGTAGATTGTGTGTCATCAGACCGGACAACGTTGGTCTTTGATTGTGGCGTAAAACACACTTATTCATTTACTTATATCGGAAATTGAATGTTCATCTTAATTGTTATTGTTGAACATGTAATATATTTTTAAAGAAATAAAACAGTGACATAATAACTACAACTTTATGTGAGCGCGAGTAGCTTTTTTGGAATGAGATGAATAAGTCTTATAAAGTTGTAAGCTTTCACAACCGTGTCACTATGAATTGACTTTATTGGGTAATCAAATAAGAGATAGGACCTAAAATAGCCAAATTTCATACGATTTCACTTGTCCACCATGTTGTATGCAAGGCGAAAACATTTCAGCGCGTTTGAAGCCACTGAGAATGCCCCCTGCAGAGTTGGACGAACTTTCTGCGGTGGCGCGGCTGAGTTGACCAGAGGCTATCAGCAGTATTTCCTGTCCAGGTTATTTAGGTCAGTTGTTTGTGTGTGTGTGTGTGTGTGTGTGTGTGTGTGTGTGTGTGTGTGTGTGTGTGTGTGCGTGTTTGCGTGCGTGCGTGCGTGCGTGCGTGCGTGTGGGGGGTGGGGGGGGGTGGGCGGGTGGGGGTGGGCGTGGGGGGGGGGGGGGGGGGGGGGGGGGGTGAGATTGGGGGAATAGATGATAGATTTAGCAACAAGTAAGGTCATCTTGAGTGGAAGGGTATTCGCAGATGGATTAACATATGAACTATGATTCTCTTTAGGCAGAAAATGAGGATCCACGATGTTCGACCTGGTAGAAGTGCGTTATCAAACCTCACAGCATTGGTATTTTGACTGACTGTAGCATCAAAACAAACTCATTCACTTACTTGAACTGAATGTTCATCTTAATTGTTATGGATAGTCACGGAGCCATGATCCAGAGTACAGGGTGTCATTAGATAGAAATAAACTAAGTAATAATAGGATTACCAGAAAAACGGGGTTTTACACACAAGCCACTAAACTTCGCTCATTAACACCAGAGTAAGTCAGTACAAGATTGAAAACTCTCCCATAATTATGTATGACATGCTTGTCGGGTATTGCTACATATATATGTGAAAACAAAGTTATTAAAATGAAGAGCAAAACTGATGAAAGTTAACAATAAACGTGTATACGTGTTATATCGTCACTGCAAAAATAATGATTGTTTGTCTTTAGTATTAACATTCAAATACGTTATATCTGTATTAGCGATATTGTCTTTGTTCCACCGGTGAGTCAGCGTTAGCCGTACTATCTCGAAGTATAATTGTAGTTCTGAAGACATCACGATACAGTTTTTACGATGCATCACGTCTGCACTAGCGCTTGATAACAGCCTTGTGTTGGGGTGTTTCAGTGGTTTAAATCGCTGCTCTTGATAGTGTTGATTAAACTTTGATACTATGAACAATATAATGTTATGTGAGAGGTTGACTTTAGAACGGTAACATACTAATAGTATATAGGATGACATAAACAGAACAATGAGAAGTTCGTCCAGATTAGTGTATAGGCAACATTTAATAATTAGAATAATTACATTCAACAACTCCCCTTTTAAGTCCATTTTCCTGACTTATAAGTAAATGCAAGAACAATCGGCCGGAATACAATGTATAGTTCTTGTCCACTTCCATATGACTATATAGCATACAATAAGCTATCGGGTCCCGTTTAGATCGGTTTGGGTGGCAGCCTAGATAGCCATAGAATAGTTTCATCTTGGAATCTCTCATATCACTGGGGATCCTCTTCAATTTAAATGGAGTTACTCGTTACGATTCCGAACCTTCACGTGACTGTGTTTATGAACCATTGTCAAATAGTGGTGACATTAAATCTAGGAAACAATACGCGAAATCGCGCATGCACAGAACGGAAAATTTGGTCAAGGCATTAAGTAATCCGCATGCGCAGAACGATTGATTTCAGTACTTCCGCTAAGCGCTTCGAGTGCAGCGTCAAACGCGGGCCTGTAATCTAACACGCGGGGACTGACCAATGAAATCTGAGAAGTAGAAATACCGGTAGACGCTGTTGCTTGATTGACAATGTCAATCAAGAAAGGGAGGAGCTTAACGCTATCGTTCTCTCCCAGTAAATTCCGATGTCAAATAACGACGTTATTTGGACGGAAAAACGATGGTTTGAAAACGTCCAAATAACGTCGTTTTTCCGTCCAATGACCATATACGGAAAAAAACGACGTTTTCGTGTTTGCAGTGATTGCAAGAGAAAATTTACCGCTAATTGAGGAGGATGGCGTTAAATTCAAAAAGAGATTAGTAACGGGTGATCAAACATGGGTCTACCACTATGATACCGAGTCAAAACGTCAATGCATGGAAAAGCACCATTCCACTTCTCAGGCAACAAAGAAATATTCAGGATCAATGAAGAAAGTTATGACCGCGGTATTCTGGGATGCAAAGGGTTGATTGTTGATTACTTAGAAAGTGAAAAGACGATTACCGATGCCTACTATGCTGATGTGCTTCATCGCCTGAGAGATTCTATCAAAGAAAAGCGGCGAGGAACGGTGACTGCTGGAGTTCTACTATATCATGACAATGCCTCTTCTCACACCTCTCGACATGCAAAGGTGGCCGTGCGACAATGTGGGTTCGAAGAGCTTCCTTACCCTCCATATTCGCAAGACCTGGCACCAAGTGATTTCCACCTGTTTCCTGAACTGAAAGAACACCTTCGTGGAAAGCGCCATGACGACAACGATGACATGAATGATATTTCAAGGTGGTTTCAGAAAACATATCTCTGACTGGAATTGAAACGCTTCACTATCGATATGAGAAGTGTATTGAAAAGCAGGGAGTTTATGTTAAAAAAATAAAATTAAAATTAAAAACACTTTCACGGTTGTTGGTTTTGTTAGGTTTAGAACTCTTTGACCAGCCCTCGTATTGATCTGTCAGTCAGCTGGTAACACGCATCTGAAGCAACGTGCAATGTCATTCACCTGTGTGGGAGGAGTGGAGAACTACTTGAGATCTACACTGGGTCAAGGCCGCCTGAACAATGTGGAGGGCTGCACGTTTATCGATACTAAGCAGATGGGCATGATGGACGAATGAATTTCCCACCGGATATGAACACTGAATAGCTGTGTTTGGAAGATTCTGCATCAATGTCATTGACGACATAGGACAATGAAACACTAATATTTGTGTTTCGCTCACGCCCCCCGCCCCCCCCCCCCCCCCCCCCCCCCCCCCCCCTCCCCCGAGAAACGCTCGTACAGGCCTGATTCCAACATTGAATAATAAAACCAGCTTTGAGCATATTTGAACTGTTCCAGATCAATAAATAACACCTTGTTCAGCCTGAAGCAATCTTTTCATCTTGAAGGTCAGGTTCCTTAGTGCGTACAAATATTACCTGAAGACGTACACTGAAGATAGAATCTCGATCTATGAATCTGTTTCAGTTACGCGAGGAGTATTAGCCAAGGATCTGTGCTTTGTGAGTAAATGCCAAGGTTCGAGCAACCATTGGGATCAGAAATCCTCTAAACCATATCCCATTATTTGTGTGTGCGTGTGTGTATATATATATGTGTGTGTGTGTGTATGTGCGTGTGTGTGTACCCCTTCAGATTTGGGGGTCAACAGAGTGTGAAGTTTGGCGCTTTTCTATATCCGGCCGTGACGTCATATCTTTTGAAATATCACTTTCCTACACAGAGTTCTGTGCTGCCGGCATTGTACCTCTGCCACAGGCCAGCGCCACGTGACGATTCGTCAAATCTTACACAGTCCATTCAAGATATTACATGTTTTTCATCTGTTTCATGTTTTACAAGTCTACAATTCTAGATAAACATGTACGAATTGACATTCACTTGAGAGTTCATTGGAGTATGAACCTTCATAGAGTGAGTGCCAAACTGTCGGAGCTTGCGACGACGTTCATACAGTTTGGCCCTCGCTCTAGTCATGAGTCGCAAGACGTTCATACAGTTGGGCCCTCGCTCTAGTCATGAGTCGCAAGACGTTCATACAGTTTGGCCCTCGCTCTAGCCATGAGTCGCAAGACGTTCATACAGTTTAGCCCTCGCTCTAGTCATGAGACGCAAGACGTTCATACAGTTTGGCCCTCGCTCTAGTCATGAGTCGCAAGACGTTCATACAGTTTGGCCCTCGCTCTAGTCATGAGTCGCAAGACGTTCATACAGTTTGGCCCTCGCTCTAGTCATGAGTCGCAAGACGTTCATACAGTTTGGCCCTCGCTCTAGTCATGAGTCGCAAGACGTTCATACAGTTTGGCCCTCGCTCTAGCCATGAGTCGCAAGACGTTCATACAGTTTGGCCCTCGCTCTAGCCATGAGTCGCAAGACGTTCATACAGTTTGGCCCTCGCTCTAGTCATGAGTCGCAAGACGTTCATACAGTTTGGCCCTCGCTCTAGTCATGAGTCGCAAGACGTTCATACAGTTTGGCCCCTGCTCTAGCCATGAGTCGCAAGACGTTCATACAGTTTGGCCCTCGCTCTAGTCATGAGTCGCAAGACGTTCATACAGTTTGGCCCCTGCTCTAGCCATGAGTCGCAAGACGTTCATACAGTTTGGCCCTCGCTCTAGTCATGAGTCGCAAGACGTTCATACAGTTTGGCCCTCGCTCTAGTCATGAGTCGCAAGACGTTCATACAGTTTGGCCCTCGCTCTAGTCATGAGTCGCAAGACGTTCATACAGTTTGGCCCTCGCTCTAGCCATGAGTCGCAAGACGTTCATACAGTTTGGCCCTCGCTCTAGTCATAAGTCGCAAGACGTTCATACAGTTTGGCCCTCGCTCTAGTCATGAGTCGCAAGACGTTCATACAGTTTGGCCCTCGCTCTAGTCATGAGTCGCAAGACGTTCATACAGTTTGGCCCTCGCTCTAGTCATGAGTCGCAAGACGTTCATACAGTTTGGCCCTCGCTCTAGTCATGAGTCGCAAGACGTTCATACAGTTTGGCCCTCGCTCTAGCCATGAGTCGCAAGACGTTCATACAGTTTGGCCCTCGCTCTAGCCATGAGTCGCAAGACGTTCATACAGTTTGGCCCTCACTCTAGCCATGAGTCGCAAGACGTTCATACAGTTTGGCCCTCGCTCTAGTCATGAGTCGCAAAACGTTCATACAGTTTGGCCCTCGCTCTAGTCATGAGTCCCAAGACGTTCATACAGTTTGGCCCTCGCTCTAGACATGAGTCGCAAGACGTTCATACAGTTTGGCCCTCGCTCTAGTCATGAGTCGCAAGACGTTCATACAGTTTGGCCCTCGCTCTAGTCATGAGTCGCAAGACGTTCATACAGTTTGGCCCTCGCTCTAGTCATGAGTCGCAAGACGTTCATACAGTTTGGCCCTCGCTCTAGTCATGAGTCGCAAGACGTTCATACAGTTTGGCCCTCGCTCTAGCCATGAGTCGCAAGTCGTTCATACAGTTTGGCCCTCGCTCTAGCCATGAGTCGCAAGACGTTCATACAGTTTGGCCCTCGCTCTAGCCATGAGTCGCAAGACGTTCATACAGTTTGCCCTTCGCTCTAGCCATGAGTGGCAAGACGTTCATACAGTTTGGCCCTCGCTCTAGCCATGAGTCGCAAGACGTTCATACAGTTTGGCCCTCGCTCTAGTCATGAGTCGCAAGACGTTCATACAGTTTGGCCCTCGCTCTAGTCATGAGTCGCAAGACGTTCATACAGTTTGGCCCTCGCTCTAGTCATGAGTCGCAAGACGTTCATACAGTTTGGCCCTCGCTCTAGTCATGAGTCGCAAGACGTTCATACAGTTTGGCCCTCGCTCTAGTCATGAGTCGCAAGACGTTCATACAGTTTGGCCCTCGCTCTAGTCATGAGTCGCAAGACGTTCATACAGTTTGGCCCTCGCTCTAGTCATGAGTCGCAAGACGTTCATACAGTTTGGCCCTCGCTCTAGCCATGAGTCGCAAGACGTTCATACAGTTTGGCCCTCGCTCTAGTCATGAGTCGCAAGACGTTCATACAGTTTGGCCCTCGTTCTAGTCAAGAGTCGCAAGACGTTCATACAGTTTGGCCCTCGCTCTAGTCATGAGTCGCAAGACGTTCATACAGTTTGGCCCTCGCTCTAGTCATGAGTCGCAAGACGTTCATACAGTTTGGCCCTCGCTCTAGTCATGAGTCGCAAGACGTTCATACAGTTTGGCCCTCGCTCTAGTCATGAGTCGCAAGACGTTCATACAGTTTGGCCCTCGCTCTAGCCATGAGTCGCAAGACGTTCATACAGTTTTGCCCTCGCTCTAGCCATGAGTCGCAAGACGTTCATACAGTTTGGCCCTCGCTCTAGTCATGAGTCGCAAGACGTTCATACAGTTTGGCCCTCGCTCTAGTCATGAGTCGCAAGACGTTCATACAGTTTGGCCCTCGCTCTAGCCATGAGTCGCAAGACGTTCATACAGTTTGGCCCTCGCTCTAGTCATGAGTCGCAAGACGTTCATACAGTTTGGCCCTCGCTCTAGTCATGAGTCGCAAGACGTTCATACAGTTTGGCCCTCGCTCTAGTCATGAGTCGCAACACGTTCATACAGTTTGGCCCTCGCTCTAGCCATGAGTCGCAACACGTTCATACAGTTTGGCCCTCGCTCTAGTCATGAGTCGCAACACGTTCATACAGTTTGGCCCTCGCTCTAGTCATGAGTCGCAACACGTTCATACAGTTTGGCCCTAACTCCATGATTGGTTGGTGTGTTGTTTTACGCCGCACTCAGCAATATTCCAGCTATATGACGGCGGTCTGTGAATAATCGAGTCTGGACCAGGCAATCCAGTGATTGAAATCATGAGCATCAATCTATGCAATGGGAATAGATGAGTGAAAAAATATTGGTCTACACACAGTGATACAAAATTGAATAACATTTAACTAAAGTTGATTGTCTTTCCAACGGTATCTAAATTCAGCAAATGCAAAAGGTGTATGCACTGCTATTTAAAGCGTTAAGACAAAATCGATAGAGGTGATTGTGATATTCGAATGAGGTACATTTGGCGACGTGAGTTACCAACAAGCAGCAGCAGCAGCAGCAGCAGCAGCAGCAGAACAGCCAGGGGCTACTATGTTTCCCGCAGTGAAATACTAAGTTTCTGCTGAAAAGCAGACATTAATTAACTTAACGCACTTCACTTCCTCTCTTCATGCCGAGGCAAGGAAGTTAACTGACTTAAAAAGTCCAGTTCCCGACCTTGCCGAACAAGGCCGCATTTATGGAGTTCTATTTTGTTTGGACTAACGAGTCTATGCACAGTCCAATCAAAATCGCGTAACGAAATCGACTTCCGGTTCGTAAACTGTCGTGCAGACTTCGGTCAAGGTCAGGATTTACAAAGCACGTGTACAGCAAACACGGCGTCGACAGATATTTTCCAAATCGTTTCATGCATTTTTGGTATATGACACATTTAATACTTGAATTGGGAAGCTCAAGAAGTGTTGAGTGGGCTATATTTAATACAAGGAACGATAACTTTCGTAGGGGAAAGAAGGAAATATTATTGTTTTTACAGTACGATTATAAGTAATATCTAGATGAAATGAAAGAGAAAAAGACAAAAATATGAAACACATTGACTTAAGTGTCCAATGTATAAACTGTTCATGTGCTTAAACATCTGAACATTTGTTTTCACTGTGACCACTATAAAACATACATCGTCGTCTCCCCTTGTATTTCGCACTAGGCTGACTGACTAAGACCTTTGGTCAACATATTTGTGTATGGCTTTCCATAAATACAACATTTTCTTTCAAAATTTGGTTAATAAAAATCCGACCTTAAAGTTATTTTTACGCCTTGGTATATAAATGTACGTTTGAAGCATGGCATATTTCAAGTAACGTTTCAGAATTCATCCAATTCTACAAAAGGAAAGTTTGAAATAGACTGATCCTTGATAATGGTATCTTATGTAAAAGGAAAAGCGGAATATTAACCAGTTTTTTAGCATTGAACTATGAAACTAAAACAAGCAAAATCGATAAACCTAGTTGGGACTAGCTAAGGCAGAGCGAACTGTCATATGATTGTATATATTATTAAGACTATGAAAATAACACCAATCTTAAGAAACACAAACATGCATTTGATCTCAGACAATATATTTTTTTTAATAAATTCTAATTTAGAATAGATGATACAAAATGAATTAAATATGACTAAATAAGTATGTGAATAACATTTCAATTGTCGAACTATTTGATAATATGAATAACGCAGGGTACAAAAACAAATAATGAATACTAGATCTATTTAAAACATCGAAACAAAATCACTTTATTGTGTTTAGTTATTTTTTATGCTATTAATTGAACCATTCGATTCATTTCATTCCCGTACTCGATATTATATGTATATTAGTGTCTTATCGCACCTTGAAACAGATTGAAAAGTATAGATTTCTGTGTTAACATATAACAAAATATTTTTCAAAACTTGGCTAAATTCTAACGGTGTTAGTCAAGAGATAAACGGTCTCATTTACTCGTCGTTCGCCGTGGAAATATTCCGAATCGTGATGTACTAGATCAACGTTCTACTTCAGATCAGTTCAGCCAAAGAGAATATTATAATATGTTGAAATTGAAACCACGTGTCCATTATACGACCACGAAAATAGGACAGCTGTTTAACGTGACGTCATCCACGTCACAAGTCCCGAAGTCGAACCACGCGCACCTGCCCAGACGACAATTTCACAGCGGCCGGGAAAACACCGACCGTCTAAAATAAAAAAAATTGCAGATCGTACCATCATTTAAAGATAAAGTCTTTACTCATTGCTCACATTTCAGATAACATATCAAATAAATTGTCATAAGATAATCGAAAGTATAGTCTACATCAACAATTTGTAAATCTTATATTAATTTGATCTTTTATCCATGGCAGAATGCTGGAAATACGAACATGCCCTGTTAAGATGATATATTTCATTTTCTGAGGAGATTTATAATGTGTATTCGATGATATATATACTTACACAATTGGTTATCAGTTGTCTTGCACACTCACAGCAAGTACCATGGACGTGAGACTCACGGAAAATACTCTTTTAGCAAACCAATCAAAGCACCATTATCACAGTTTCAATGTCATCAGTTTAGAAGTTAAGTTGATTTTTTCCAGACGTTATGTTTGTATCGGTGGATCATCGACAGATACTGGGGCCGAGGTACCATATGTAAAACCGACCTTGACACAATTTGTTTACAACATGACCACATGTCGTGGCCACACTTTGAAATCTCCTTTTACGACAAAACGTGAAACAGTGAAAGCATTTCATTCACATGGTCAGGTTGTGTGATCAATCACACGTGACTCTTAGTCATTTTCTATTTAAAAAAAAGCAGCATTTATTTGTCGAAACGCACTAGCATGTAGGAGAACTAGACGACAAGAAATCGCGGCACAGCTTTGATGCCAACATGCCCTGTCGATCACTTCGGACCGTAACTGACCATTCAATGTTTACGTGTTGATCGTGAACTTCCTGCCTATAAGTATACAAATTACCAACTTCAAAGTAATGTTCATAGATATCTGTCCATATCTTAGATTTGAATATGTTCTGTAAATTAGCATCATACACAGAACGACAATCTGCACTGTCGTTTCGTCTCAAATGCCTTGCTATATCACCATGGCCACACAGTCGATAAAAAATATCCAATGCTTGAACAAAAACTTCCGTTGCGGACTAAACGTCAGTTGTCTCACTCCAATAACCGTACAGTGGGGGAAAGTAGATATTTCTGGCCAGTGTGATTGGATTTCTTTTTTTTCAAATTGGCTGTCTCATATTATTAAAGTTATGTGTATGTAATAGAGTTTAACGTTAACGTTGTTTTTTATGACGGCGGTGTGTAAATAATCGAATCTGGACCAGACAATCCAGTGATTGAAATCATGAGCATCAATCTATGCAATGGTAATAGATGAGTGAAAAAATATTGGTTACCCAAAGAAAAATGTAAAAACCCAATTAAAATAGAAACCCTAGAGTAAAAACTCAATTGGTCTATAAGTTACCTAGAGTTCTGCAAATTGTAATCGTTCCACTTCTTCTTCGTAAGGTATTATCAAGCCTAAACAAGTCGAAAACTGATTATAGTTCCGCCGACGCCACCTCGTGCGGAGGTGTCCTTAGATCTTTACGTTGAGAGGTATTGTAACACAGTAAAACACTTTAATCGTTTCTTCCTAGGCAAGCTCGCCATGAAATTACTGAAATAATGTCACAACTAAATTCACCCACTCATGTACTTACGCAAACTGGTTGATTCCATTCTGGACGCTGTGTTGACGGTGTCCCCGAACAGGCAGTATCTGGGCATCTTCGTCCCCACGACGCCGGCCACCACTGGCCCTGGGGGAACAGAAGAAATGTTATCAGGGCTTGGACAGGCATTTAGAAGTGATACACGTGAGGAAGAGAATATATGGATGTCAACTTCTTTATTATGAGTATGACAACGTTTCGGAGTATATGCTTACTCCTTCATCAGGTAAATGGATGCCATGAGGCAGAGAGCATATGTTTGTACATGTAAGGACAACAAAATAATGAGATAACAAAGGGGGGAAACTAACAAGGGAAGCCAACAGATTCTTATTAATTTAGTCCCGATCTCATAAATCGAGGGACTCTGCTGTTGGTACCGGGAGCGCCAAATGGACGGATTACCCGTCAGTCAGTGCGGTGAACGTGATTGCGTACCGTTTTATGGCAAAATCGTAGAGAAATGGGTTGAAGACGACAATCTCATAACTCTAAACAATGGCAGTCACACACGTTATGACCATGTCCACAACACATGGAGTTTTTAACTGGGACTGAACATTAATATGAATAGGTACATTTTAACAGTCATTCAATGTAATGCACAAATACGGTAATGAAATTGATGAGCGGTACTCCTTTGCTCTCGTGTTATTTGCCTGGTCCCGGGAGCGCCAAATCCCCAGTCAATGCACCGTGTCTGAGCCTTCCCTGGTCCCGGGAGCGCCAAATCCCCAGTCAATGCACCGTGTCTGAGCCTTCCCTGGTACCGGGAGTGCCAAATCCGCAGTCAATGCACCGTGTCTGAGCCTTCCCTGGTCCCGGGGGCGCCAAATCCCCAGTCAATGCACCGTGTCTGAGCCTTCCCTGGTCCCGGGGGCGCCAAATCCCCAGTCAATGCACCGTGTCTGAGCCTTCCCTGGTCCCGGGAGCGCCAAATCCCCAGTCAATGCACCGTGTCTGAGCCTTCCCTGGTACCGGGAGTGCCAAATCCCCAGTCAATGCACCGTGTCTGAGCCTTCCCTGGTCCCGGGGGCGCCAAATCCCCAGTCAATGCACCGTGTCTGAGCCTTCCCTGGTCCCGGGGGCGCCAAATCCCCAGTCAATGCACCGTGTCTGAGCCTTCCCTGGTACCGGGAGTGCCAAATCCCCAGTCAATGCACCGTGTCTGAGCCTTCCCTGGTCCCGGGGGCGCCAAATCCCCAGTCAATGCACCGTGTCTGAGCCTTCCCTGGTCCCGGGAGTGCCAAATCCCCAGTCAATGAACCGTGTCTGAGCCTTCCCTGGTCCCGGGGGCGCCAAATCCCCAGTCAATGCACCGTGTCTGAGCCTTCCCTGGTCCCGGGGGCGCCAAATCCCCAGTCAATGAACCGTGTCTGAGCCTTCCCTGGTACCGGGGGCGCCAAATCCCCAGTCAATGCACCGTGTCTGAGCCTTCCCTGGTCCCGGGGGCGCCAAATCCCCAGTCAATGAACCGTGTCTGAGCCTTCCCTGGTACCGGGGGCGCCAAATCCCCAGTCAATGAACCGTGTCTGAGCCTTCCCTGGTCCCGGGAACGCCACGGGGGTTTTCCTATCTAATTTGGCGCTCCCGGGCCGACACCAGTTCAATGACCCGGTGCCACACATCGACACATTCTAGCCAGACAATGGTGAAGCTGGGGTAATCACTGATGGTCTCGTGTGATGTTTTCAGATGAGTCCAGATTCATTCTGGTGAAGTGACGTGACAGATTTGGATGTGGATCTGTAATGAAATGGGGCGGGATCACGCTTCTGAATATTTGACATGAACGAATCACTGGACAGTACTACTGATAACGTCCGTGCCACGTTCTACTGAATCCTAACCCTGCTTCATGGAGCACAGCTGGGACATGATCGGACGACGAGTGGTCAACGCCAAAGGCCACCCGCTACGCTAACCACACGGGACCAGATGCTGCAAAAGAAGGACGCTGGACAAAACTCCTTCCAATAATGTATGGGAGGTTAATTTTGACCATGCCACGCCGTATAAACGAATGTTTGACACCTATGGGCATGACCCATTATTGATCAAGTCATGGCAAACGTTCATGTTTGACAACACACCCCAGTCGTCTCTCTTGGTTGTTGCCGTTGAGTCTATACACAGCCAGCATGTTCAGCTGATTGTCATGTTACACCTCGTCCTTCATCTTTCTTTATTCATCCATTACCATCACTCGATACCTCTTTGTAATTCTGTAATCAACTGTTATTTCAGAATATCTCCTATTTTTTAGAGTATATGTAAAATACAAAATACATTAATAGGCATTGTGAACGGAACTTCAGATAAAAACCATTGTAACACATCCTGCTCAATACAGGAGCAATTATCCCAAGCTATATATCACGTCTCGCCATTAGTAGTGCTTCTCCGTCATTTTCCCTCCACCTCTGCCATCCGATTGCTTTTTTGTTAAGTAGATTTTCATGTTGATAAGCCTTGGGAAGCCAACTCTTATCGTGGAGAGGGCACGAAAGAATAGGTGATAATGGACTTCGGGGTATGAGAGAGTACACTGTCATCAATTGTTAAGTAGTTATTGACTAACAAATAGTTTACAAGCCTTATCTTATGGCTCACTGAAGCATCAACCATGGCAACAATTATTGGCATAATATTCGATTTTTTATTCTAATATTTGAAATAATCGGGTTTAATCTCAGATAGCCTGGAGTGGAGATCCTCGGTGCCCCCGCACGTTGCCTGTGTTTCAGTTCCACCACGGCGGGAAATGTGGATAACCTCCGCGGCATGGAGATTTATTCTGACGAATAATAATGTACCATTTCATAGCAAAGTTTAAACGAAATCACAGTACATCACATCAAATATTCTTTATCTGTTATCGAATACAATAAATTGTCCCAGAAATGCTTGAAACAAATAATTATGCTTCATATAGTTTAGAAGATGTGTTTTCTAAAATATATTTAGGCACGTGGTTTTAGTTAAACATATATCGATGTAGTGTTTTGCAGCTGCAGCTGAAGATAATATCTAGCCCCCAACATACAGAGCCCAAGTTCCAGAGGCCCCGAATGATCGGCCCCTAATGGCTGACCGAAATCAGCAATAGTTCATACACGTGGGACGTAATATCGAAAGATGACAATAAAGTTCGTATTGGTTAAACGAACGTGTATAATAACTTTCTGATAGTTGCACAAACATGTTGATTGGTCATTTGAAGTTTAATGTTGTTATTTGTTGTTTAACGCTGCACTCAGCAATATTCCAGCTATATGACAGCGGTTTGTAAATAATCGAGTACGGACCAGACAATCCAGTGATTGACATCATGAGCATCGATCCACGCGGATCATCACGGGTAGAAGTTCTATGACGTCTCACCTCTGCATTGTTCATATATCGATTCAATTTCATTATCGGCACAACAGACTGAATACAATAAATACTTGTATTTCCTAAAGTATAATGGCTCATATATAGAATACGCACTTTAAAACACATCTGCGACGTCACACTTTGTTTAAAAGATCATTATTTTTCACGAATAGACTAGGCTGTCGATTTTTAGCCTACGTCAAACCGCATTAAACAAATATAACAACTTAAAACAGATAACAATACGATTGTCAGATTGATTCTGATAACAAACGCGATCTCCGAATCAACGAAATTCCTCCTCTGAACAACCCAGGAACAGCTGCCAGTTAGTACGCTACTTTGTTTTAGGTGGTGAGCGCCTAAATTATGATCATGCTGGAAAACAGCCTTTTTGAATTTGTGATCACATTTGCATGACATCAATAAAACATTGACTTGGTCTGATAAGCCCATTCCGAAGAATTATTATTACCCTCGATAATGTAGCCATCGACGGCCCGATCCATTCCATCGATGGCGCTGCTTATTACCAAAAGAAGGCTAAGATTATTGTACTAAGATAGATCCTAGTTTTACGAGATGTCAATCAATCACGGTGTTGTTGTAGTTACAACACTGATGTTTACAAAAAAGGGAATTTCGTTGTGAAGAAACTGAACCACGTTTCACTTTATGAGTTCCAGTCGCACTTACCATTCACGCCAAATTCACACTTCGCACGATCACAGGGAGAAAGCCGGATGTTGCTGGACAGTAAAAAGTGTGATGTCACCCGAGCGCATGGAACATGGTTAAGGCAGGCTTTTGTCATTTTTACTTGATACTTTGAACTAAATCTTACTTACATCATGCAGCGGAGCGCTTAATCATAAAACACCTCTTCTAAAAGTAATCTCCATTTTACGATTCCGACCACATGATATTATATCTGTTTGTTTATTCCAGCTATATGACGGCGGTCGACTTTAGTATAAGCCTTTGTTCATGAATGACTATCAAATAGTGATGACACCAGGTGTTCGCGAAAAGGTGAGCATATCCTGCATCACCGGTGGCACCCGTTACAGACGTTTTGGTTTATTGTTTAACGCCGTACTCAGCAATATTCCAGCTATATGACGGCGGTCTGTAAATAATCGAGTCTGGACCAGACAATCCAGTGATCCACGCAATTGGGATCGATGACATGCATCAAGCAAGTCAGCGAGCCTGACCACCCGATCCCGTTAGTCGCCTTTTACGACAAGTATAGTCACCTTTTACGGCAAGCATGGGTTGCTGAAGACCTATTCTACCCCGGAATCTTCACGGGTCCGTTACAGACGTATACAAAGGCAGATCAAGTTTTCACCTGAAAAAAATTGCATCTGACATTATCTTTGTCACTGATGCGTCAAATTTGGAAATGTCCTCTACCATTAAACTTTGTGAAATCTTTGCTGCGGCCTTGAATGTTTTAATGTTTCAAGCGTCGTGTGTCCCTCTTCGTAGAAAGAGCATGTTCGATTGTACCTCCGAGGTTGTGAAATGTAGACGCCAAATACTGGAGCTGCTCGAATATTGCTGACATCAAGGGAACGTGGAAGTCATCCCTCTTGTCATACTGTCTTGGGGATAGTTTTTGCCATTCTGAATCTTTATGTATAGATCATCTAAATAGGAAACAGATGAGTCAGTTTTACAGGTCTCTTTTATTTCTATTTCAGGTGGGTAAATCAGTGTCTATTTCACCATTCTTGAAAGATATCCGATTATCGACACACCATAAGCTTAACCCGTGAAGATCCGGATTAGATCTGTCAGCAACTAATGCTTGTCATAACAGGGGACTAACGGGAACAGGTGGTCAGGCTCTCTGACAAGGGTGATGCATGTAATTGTATCCCAGTTGCGTAAATAATAACAATTACTGGATTGTTTGGATCGTAACTGAACTTGGATCTTTCTGGGATTGTAGAAATTCAACCTTTGAGTTTTTCAGAATCCACATGATATTAATTCCGCATGACTCAAATACTTTCTGTGATTCGCGGTGTTTCCAGACTTTCTTCCTCCGTTACCCTACCCAGTACGTGACATTATTTGATATGTCACATATATCAAGCTCTTTCACGCGTTTGTAGTACCAATTTGACAAAATTCATTTTCTTTCAGAACCACGGACCTCGAGGCTGTCCTGTGTGGCACTTAGCACAGGTCCCTTCGCTTTAACACCCACGTAAAAAGGAAAAAGGATTTAATCTTTGAAACATGAAAGGCAGAAACAAGGTATAAATGAGATTTTGTTAAACTACAACAACCAAGATTATATACTGAACCGCCAAAGAAACGTCACCCAAAGTAACATTGCATGGAAAGTTTTCATTTAAATATCTGGGTAATTTTTCTCAAGTTTCAAAAATTTAACATTACCTTGTCCGGAAAAAAATGAAATTTGATGATAAAAAAACCCAAAGCAGATGACAATAAAACCGATCGCCCAAACGCATCACGGCAACGGCAATGGTAACCCAATGAACTTGAGTTCCGTGCAAATTGAAATTCACATGCTTTCCCCCATTTCTTGCCCTATAAAAATCCACCCAGATCGGATAACATTCATTTGTTATTGAATTACCACCACATGCCAAGACTGACAAGAAATCAGAGACAAAAAGCCCCTGGACGACTGCAAGCTGGACAAAACCGCTCGGCAAGTAGCAAATGCATTTCAAGTCCATGTAAGGACCATATATAGGCTCCAGCAACGGTACCAGACTACCAACACTACATATGACCGACCACGTAGTGGATGACCAAGGGTCACGACCCGACGTAAGGATCGTCCGATTGTGCGACAGCATCTTCAAGATCGCTTTGTTACTGCTGCAGAAACTGCTCGACAGACCATGGGGACCGTGCGGACACCGTTCGTCGACGATTGGCGAGCAGACACCTCCACTGTCACAGGCCACACCGAGGACCCATTCTGACACCACGTCATCGCCGGGACCGTCTTCAGTTGGCAACACAGCACCAGCAATGGTGCCACCAGCAGTGGAGAAGTGTCCTCTTCTCAGACGAGAACCGTTACTGTATCTCAACAGCAGATGGCAGAGTCTGGCGAGGCCGTGGGGAACGTTATTCGGATGTTTGTGTTGTTGAGAGAGAGTCGTGGGGTGGTCCGAGCATCATGGTGTGGGGTGGAATTGGTCCTGGGAGAGGCAATGGTGTCACAGCAGCTCGGTACATTGATCAAGTCTTGATACCACACGCCATACCTAATTTGGAACGTCGCCGCAACCACGAGTTTCAGCATGATAACGCCCGTGCCCACAGTGCGAGAGCAACAAGAGACTTCCTCCAGCAGAATGGCATCAGAACCACGCAGTGGCCGGCCCTCAGTCCCGATTTAAATCCCTCTGAGCATCTGTGGGACGAGATTCAAAGACGGCTGAATGACGTCCGACCAAGGCCGACAACTACAGCTGAACTGCAACAGGCGTTCCTCAGAGTGTGGGCTCAAGTGCCTATGGTCTTCATCAACGGCCTCATCTATTCCATGTATCGACTTTGCAAGGCAGTCATCAATGCACATGGCGGACACACAAGATACTGACTTGTGATGCCATTTTCTCAGAGACTAGTGTTGTGTTTCACTTTAAGAACATTTGACACTTTAATTTCAACCTTGATGATCTGTTTTGCCAAGTTTCATCTTTTTAATATGTCTCAAAGTATGTTAACAGTGTTTGGACCAATAAGGTTTCTCATATATCTATTCATGGTGTCGTTTCTTTTGCGGTTCAGTATATTAAAAAATCAACAACGGAGAAAGTGTTGAACCAACTACCATCAATTCGTACGTTTTTGGTTTTGCTAAATATATACATCACAGAAAGGCGATACATTGATACAATAAAGTTAAAATTGACACAAAAATGCGCTGGTATGAAGTGGTTATGTTGTTTTTACCCTGGAAAAAAAAGCACTTTGTTTTCGACTCGTCGCTATCGATAATACCAAAAGAAATATTGAAATTATTATTGAGTGCTGTATATAAATGCTGTAACGATTGTGGCCCGGAAGCCTTTGGTGTATGATGTAAGTTAGATTTAGTTCAAATTATTAGGTAAAAGGGCTAAAATCTTGCCTTAACCATGTTACTTGTGCCCGGTTGAAATCACATTTTTTACTGTCCAGCGAGAATATGATAGTTGCTACTGTAATAAGGTTAAAATCCATATAAAAACATTAGAACATTGTAACAAAATTGTAACAAATTAAACCTTTGATAGCTTCAATGATGTAGTTGCATAAAGTTCGTGACAGAAGCTGGGAGATAGAAGGGAATTGATAGAAAAAGGATATTTCACATGTATCATAGGATTGTTTCCAGGCATTTCATATTTATTATCGTACTGGTTCCACATTATCGGCGATTAGTTAATAAATCAGCAGAAAGGTAGAATCCGGCAATCAATAGAAAATCAATAGAGAGATGCTCAATCGGGCACGTAGGCTTCGCTATTTTTCCGATTACGATACACATACGTTCATGGTCAGATCGAACTTTTAACGAATCAAATTGAGGTATTATCACATGTGACAAAGAAAGGTCAAGACTCAATTACCCTAAAAAGATACGTTGAGCACCTGACTGAGAAGTGCGGCCTTTCTTGTTGACTGGGACATGGCCATCAGTTCGTTTTTCTAAATCTGTGACGAGTCTAGTCTTGTTTAGAAGTTGTATTTTGAAGATGACGTGGAGCATTATTAAAAGTATGTGAGTATAAACCGTGTTAATCAATGGGAGCAAGGGCCGGCACATGAATGCTGATGGAGACAGTTCGGAGTAAGAGACGATTCTTCAAGCACTTAAAATGACTTAAATGACCATGGGCTGACCAGGAATGTCGGAGAGTCATGGCTTACCTTGTCCATGACGGCACGGAACGACAATACGTTAGGTTACTTTAGTAGGGGCCAGTCAACCCCAAAACACAGTTACGACACCACCTACCAACATTTGGTTTGGCAAGGACAGCGCTTTACCCCTGTGACTATATACACACAAAAACGCCAACTCCGTCAGTAAATCGAGACATCCGTAGCCTCACAATGAAAATCGTTCAGAATTACTTCGCACCTTATCTTTCAATATAATATCCTTTAACTTCGCTTATCCCTGCCCAAAAGAAGTCATCATCTTGGACCCCAAAAGGTCTCTACGGCCGCAGTCATCCGTCGTACTTGGTAGAGTTCTGCCACGCAGGCGTGCACTGAATGCGGGAAGATGTGCTAGGCCCGTCTGCACATCGCCCTGAAGCAGAAGCACACCTGAACGGAGATTGCGCGAAGCTTTTCCTTGATAACTGCCCTTAATTTCGAATGATTGTCTGACCTCGTTATCCATCATGATAATCTCATTTTAACTGTCAAAGAGAACCTGAGCTATGATTTTGCAAACTCGCGGCCCTGCTCTTGCTACTACTGTCGTAGGGGTGAGGCCAAATGTCACAGTTTGCTCTGAAATTTCGACTCGAGACGAAAGTGATGGACTAACGTCTTATCGATACCCTGGCTCACCAGTGAAGATCCGGGGTAGAATATGTCTTCTGCAACCCATGCTTGCCGTAAAAGGCGATTATACTTGTAAGAATCGACTGACGGGATCGGGTGGTCAGGCTCGCTGACTTGGTTGATGCATGTCATCGTATCCCAATTGCGTGGATCGATGCTCATGATGTCAATCACTGGATTATCTGGTCCAGACTCGATTATTCACGAACCGCCGTTATATAGCCGGAATATTGCTGAGAGAGGCGTTAAACAAAAAACAAAACAAAAAAAAACCTATATCCTGGCTTACATTTCAAGAAAATGTATCGTTCATACGCTTCCGAATGTCAGTTTCACAGTCACGTGACCGTCCTGTGTGTGCCAAGCAGATATACATCATACATGATAAAGTTTAGAATGCTATCATAATCAAATACGTAGATTTATTTTAAATAACTTTCCATAATATAATTAAATACGTATTATTCGTAACTTGATAAAAAAACATATCTACCTTGTATTAATACCAGAGGCACCTTTTTAAGTATTATCACTGTGGGTATGTTGCGAAAAGCCAATCGCTTGCAAGCTATGTACAGCAATTCGCCTGACAAGGGGGCGCTAGCTTTCAGCCGTGTGCAATCGCACCAATCGCTTGCAAGCTATGTACAGCAATTCGCCTGACAAGGGGGCGCTAACTTTCAGCCGTGTGCAATCGCACCAATCGCTTGCAAGCTATGTACAGCAATTCGCCTGACAAGGGGGCGCTAACTTTCAGCCGTGTGCCATCGCACCAATCGCTTGCAAGCTATGTACAGCAATTCGCCTGACAAGGGGGCGCTAACTTTCAGCCGTGTGCAATCGCACCAATCGCTTGCAAGCTATGTACAGCAATTCGCCTGACAAGGGGGCGCTAACTTTCAGCCGTGTGCAATCGCACCAATCGCTTGCAAGCTATGTACAGCAATTCGCCTGACAAGGGGGCGCTAACTTTCAGCCGTGTGCCATCGCACCAATCGCTTGCAAGCTATGTACAGCAATTCGCCTGACAAGGGGGCGCTAACTTTCAGCCGTGTGCAATCGCACCAATCGCTTGCAAGCTATGTACAGCAATTCGCCTGACAAGGGGGCGCTAACTTTCAGCCGTGTGCCATCGCACCAATCGCTTGCAAGCTATGTACAGCAATTCGCCTGACAAGGGGGCGCTAACTTTCAGCCGTGTGCCATCGCACCAATCGCTTGCAAGCTATGTACAGCAATTCGCCTGACAAGGGGGCGCTAACTTTCAGCCGTGTGCCATCGCACCAATCGCTGGCTGAGGTTGCTTCGTTCTCAAAGCAAAATGGCGGCTGACGAAAATTTTAGTTTGACAGCGGAACAAGAACTTCTTGACTGGATCCACATCTTTAGAGTAGTCAACAAATGTCATATGAATTCAAATTCTTCGGCTCGTCATCGAGCCCCTGCTATTACGTCCTTCATTTGGACAAGGCAACCACGTGGTAGTGGCGCGGCCATTTTGGAAGAGTGCGCAAGCGTTTGGAGATGTTGCAGACCCGGTATGATCGATTAAATAGCTCATTCTAAGCGATTCGTGGCTTGCAACGCAGGCATCCTGAATGTAAAAGGAAGAATGTTTCCACAGCAGGTGCGATTCAAAAATAACATATCGTTTTCAGTTTCAACAAAATCAGTAAATGCGCCATCACGTCACTGAAGTTTTGGATTCATCACGTGGTTGTCTGGTTTGTTTAAAGGCCACTGTCGCAAGGCAGGTGTACGCCTGGGCGGCGTCAGGCAACAAATAAACACAACCCATGAGTGTAGGGCATGATCACCATTCATTGTGTTAACTTTATAGTGTGGGAGAATCTCGAAATTAACACTCGCATCGTGGAATTCATACATTTAGCGATAGGTTAGAAATACCTGTTACCTAGACACTGGCGTAAGTGAATATGACATATTGAAAGCATTACCATTTGCAAACTCAGTGGCGCCAGGTTCGCGACTCCCAACAAGAGAAACAATAATTAATAAATGGAGAAGATAAATGCGATTCTTATTACCAGAATTCAAACCTATCCGAAGTCGTAATGTTTCCTCTGGAAGATGTGGGATGCTGAGCCTCGATATGGTGTCAAGTAAATCCAAAGCGAGGCAGGCTACTTCTGCAGCATGTCTGTCCCCGTTTCTCATAGGAAGTCCGGAAACCACCATATACGCATCTCCTGAAATACAGAATGTTCGAAATATTGTGTATATTTATAGATATTAGTAACCAACTACGTCTCGCGTGCCATTATTGAAAGAACATAAGAACTATGATAACCATTTGACCATTTGACCATTTGACAATATGATACTCTCTCTGCCTCCTCGATTCCCCAATGTGTAAAGCAAAGTTTCTGGTGTCCTCCGCCGTAATATTGCTGGAATAGTGCTAAAAGCAGCGTAAAACCATACTCACTATATAAACAGCGGATAGCTTTTCTATGATATATATTTCTGGTATATAACCCAACTTTCTCAATCGCTCACTCTCCCTGACCATGAATCAGATGATAATTGCTTTCCCGATGAGGTTGGCAATTATACTACAACATAGAATAACATGAAGAGGGTATTAACTACTGAATTAATTTTGGAATAACTCTCGATTTAGTGAGTATGTGAGTGAGTGATTGAGTTGAACCGCTTTGAACTGTAAATTGGAGTTTTATCAAGTCGTGTCAGCATAACATGGTTGGAAATAACAAAGTGGCACAGATTAAGCCAATAAACATATAAAAAAGTAGGGGTAAAGTTCTGGACGTCCCATGTTTTATAATCGGGATGAAACAGTGATTTGTACCCACGAGCAGCGGATCATAAAGGAAGCAACCACTGTGCAGCCGGTATCCCTTTGGGTCTAAGTGGGCGGTGGGGTAGCCTAGTGGTTAAAGCGTTGGCTCCTGACGCCAAAGACCCGGGTTCGATTCCCCACATGGGTACAGTGTGTGAAAAGCTCATTTTCCAGTGTCCCCCGTCGTGTTATTGCTGGAATATTGCTAAAAGCGGCGTTAAACCATTCTCACTCAAATGGTGCTTAGTGCACTGATAATTTAGCAACCGAAGGGTTTAACCATTCCAACACTCATACCTATTGTTTCCACCTTGTAGACGTCATACAACTCAAGCTGCTTGTCAAAGGCTTGGTATAACATGTTCAGCAGGTCTACCACCTGCATAGGACTGCTCTTGGACGATATCACCGTGAATCCAACAATATCCGAGAAATAGATCGTCACATTACCGTACGACTCCGGTTCAATAGGTTCATGGTTTATCATTTTCTTTGCAACCGTCACCGGAAGTAGTTCATACAGGAGAGTCTGACTGCGCCTGCGCTCTTTGTCCAAGTCTCGTGTTTTCTCGCGGAGCGTTGTGGCATAGTCTTGTATGCGACATGTGAGTCGATATATGCAGAAAACAACGAATGGAGTCAACAAAATGGCAAACACCATCACGAGAATCATTCCCGTTAAAGCTTCATGTAATTCGTTTATTTGCTGTTCAAGAAGAAAAATAATCTTCGATGCCAAAGAGTCTTGGATCGTCTTCAGAACATCGATGTATGATGTCATATTTCCAAACCACCACGAACCCTCTTCAACTGATGCGAAGCTTTCGTTGTTCAGGGCAATTCTCTCTCGGTTTTCCGTAACAATCTTTGCCACGTCACTATCTGAATAATTCTTAGCAAGAACATCTTTGGGAAGACTGTCATACTCTGAGCAAAGTGTAAGATAGGAGACGCCAAGCGTTTTTCTTGACATATAACCAAGAAGTTCAACCTGTCTGAAACCACCTGAAATGGAAAACAATGCACATTTTTTAATCAAACTTATTCATAATATTAACGGTTTGAAGAGTATTTCCGGCGTAAGCCTTGGCGTTGTAACTGATGCTTCACAAATGTGAATTTGAGAAAAATCTCAGTGTAATGAGGTTAACTGTTTTCCGTTATATAATTTCAGTCAACTGACAAACAAGATGAGTGGGTTTTGAATGACTTAAATCAAATTTATCAGGACTGCCAATTTGCCAAGGCCTATTAAATCTGAAACATGTATATGTTATGTAGCTGGACTGTATTTGACTAAAGCTAAACACCACATTGGACCAACAACGAATAAATGCATAGTAGTCCTTAAACATGGTAGGTTGGTGAACCGAACTAACTTAACATAACAACTGAATTTAACGAAACTATAACTTAACTTTACTGAAATGACACCTGGTGTTGTTATTATGTATTTTTGTTAAGTTGATTTTATTTTACCAGGGTGTCATTTTGATGGACGTGAGATACTTTGCACGTGTGAATAAATACAAGCGACAACATCATTTCTATAATCATAGGAAATCTCTACTTAAATTGTCCATTGTGTTATATGTACTTTATGAATCACTATCAAATAGTGGGGATTCCAGGTGATAGTAATCTGCCCCAACGGCGGCACCAGTCACAAACACATGCAAAGGGAAGTCAATTGTTCGCCTGAAAAATCAATGGGAACAATGTTACAAGTCCAAATAAGGAATTGCATCAACATTCTTGTCACTGATGCGTCAAATTTTAATATACCCTCCTCATCGCCAATATTAGACTTTTGGAATGTTTTACTGCTACCTTGAAAATCGTACTCCTGATCAACAACTTTGGATCAAGATTCGCACGACGCTCTTTAAAATCTGTGTCGAAAGGGCATGCTTTATTGTGCCTCAGAAGTTATGAAATGTATCCACCAAAGGCTGGAGCTGCTGGAATATTACTCGACTTTAAGGAAAGTTTACTATTGGAAAGATGAGGTCGTTCCTCTTGTCATACAGTCTTGTGGAAAGTTTTTGTCACTCTGAATCTTCATCGATGGATCTAGACGTGAAACAGATGAGTACGTTATACTTGTCCCAGATGGGTAGATCATCGACAGGGAATTGGCTATTTGGCCATTTTTTAAGAAATAAACGAGTGGGAGTGGATTATTGTACAATAAAACACTGCAGGGTGTATAAACCATGAGCCCCAAGTGGTTTATGCTCCCTCCAGTGTTTATTGTTCGATAAACAACGACCACGAGCCATTTATTTCTTATATGAGATATCAACATTAGGTTCATCCTCTTTGAGGATGTTCATGAAATGTGCAAGCTTTAAATATTTACCTTAATTTTAGTAATAAGGACTCCCTGAATAGAATCCGACCTCGACAATGTCGGACAAGTCCATTTTATGAACAGGTGGGTTAAGTTTGGTATTTCCCGCATATTCTCACACTCCTGACGTCGATTATCTGTACTTTTTCTCCCAATACTGATTGATATATCTCTCCCTCTTTTGGGTGCGATCGTTGGGCCACTGCGTTTATCTGCGTATCCCAGCTACATCTACGGGAAACTCACCAGACACTTCCCTTTCAAATATAACGTCGTCCAATTTACGACGTCATCAAAGATGCGAGGACATGTTCGAATCTCCAGATGTGACGTTATGATAGAACAATGTTTTATCGTGAAATAAACCACGCTTATTTCTCTTCGTGATTTATCAGGTATATATCTTATTTTGAACAATATCATATTAGCTATACTTCTTTGCCAATTTCCATTGTTTTGGTTTTGCAAATCCGAGCGAAAATTCCAATTCATATTCATAAAGAGACAGATTAGCAAGAAGGAGTGCAACAATTGGTGCTTATGAAGGATGACTTCTTAGTTTAAATGTCTTATACCCAAATTCCACATGTCATTCAACGAGGACGTCCCCTCGATTGGAGTTAATTCATCTTTACTGTATTCAAGTAACGGGCTATTATCATCTTCACTGAGTTCCTGGGATGCTCTACGATTTGATCTTCACTGAGATCACGTGATGCGCTACTGTACGATCTTCACTGAGATCACATGATGCGCTACTATACGATCTTCACTGTGCTCAGGTGATGCGCTACTATGATATTCATTGAGTTCACGTGACGGGAAACTATGATCTTCATAGGGTGTTTACGATGAAGGCGATGGGCCCTGTGATTAATTGTTCGCTCGTCATCAAGAGGATAAGGTGTGATTCCCCGCATTGGTAGATGAAGTCTGGCGCCCCGCGCCTTGATCTGTCCGGAATACTGCTACAGCGGCGTAAAACCATTCTCACTCACTCTCGAGCAGGCTTACAATGATCGTCACTTAGTTCATGCGATTACCCAGTTTGATCTTCACTGAGTTTATGTCATGTCTTTATCGGAATTGCATTCATACAGTTGCTCTCAAATTCTCTCTCGCACAGTTCCCACGAAGAACCTGAGAGCACCGTACATGTTTTACGTCACTCTACTTTACATCGACAGAAGAGCTGAACATCTAAGATAGCCAGGTATTGTTTGTCTCAGAACAACGGGAATTCTTAGCTCAAAGAGTTTGCAAAGAGTTGAATGAATAACAGGACGTCTGTTTCACACATCTTATCGAGGCAAGGGAGTTAACTGACCATAAAAGTTCATTTTCCACCCTTGTCGAACTAGGCCGGAATTTCTGGGCTCTATCGTAGCGCCACCAGTCCCTTCTATGTCCCTCCTACTGACCAATCAGATTCCATCTGTCATATCACTCGCTTTTGATTTAAATGAAATGGCGTAGCCCAGTGAATACGACCTTATCGATAATCAAGATCTCATAATAAAACGGATCTTACTTTGCGAAGTGAATCAAATCACGTGAGCACCTTGATTAATAACATGAAAAGATTTCTAAAATATCCCTTGACACTAAGATGTCGCTTCACATGCTTTACAAATCCTGTAATCAGTCGAAATCTCCACGGTAATTAACGAGCAGGATGTCGGTTTCGTTACGCGATTTTGATTGGACTATGCATAGACTCGTTACTCCAGCCAAAATATAACTTCACAATTGCAGCCTAGTTCGGCAAGGGTGGAAACTGGACTTTTATAGTCAGTTAACTCCCTTGCCTCGGGAAGATGGTTTCATAATGCGTTCACTATCAAGCTACTATCCCAGAGGCCTGATGACAAACACGTGTTTGGCGAAAATTGAAGTTGACTTCCATATGTCTGATTCATACACACCAACGTTGATCAACACAACATTATTCAGCCATTCCATGCATCCTTGACAAAGGTGACAATGATCATAGAATACATTATGAATACATTCAGGTTTATAAGTTTAGCTTGATCTGTTAAAATGTGGATCGCCGATAGCCCAGTCGTCCGAGGCGCCGAAATTCACACAAGAGATACGTCCCTTGGCGTACCAGAATCCTATTTGCACACATTGTACTGAGGTAATAAACTCCTGACACTAACGTCATGTGTGTTCTTTACTATCATTGTCAAGTTGACTACATAAAGCAGATATTTGTTGTTTGCGTCCAAGATTATTGCACTCATGTCGCGACGTGCGTGCATGTGTGTGTGTATGTGCGCGCGAGTGTGTGAGTGTGCGTGCGTGCGTGGCTGCCTTGCTGGCTGGCTTATTGTACTGGTACAGACTAATGCCGAGTTTATAGTGCAAGCCCACAGAGATACCATGCCGCAGTTTAACATGAATACCCCACTCAGACACAGTATACTGACTCCGAGCCGACCAGTCCTTGTTTCAGTTCCTTAATGTCGAGCGCCAGGCATGGTAACAACAAGTGCAATCTTTTAATGTCTTTTGGTATGACGCGACCGGGGATCGAACCCCGGACCTGGTCTTACAGAGGGACAAACAACTTATCACACAACACTATAGCTTTATCAAAGTCAATTAAGAACTGACTTTCACTTTGTGCGAGTTCATTGGAGTATAAACCTTTATAGAGTGAGGGCCAAACTGTGTGAATGTCAAGACTAAAGGGTCTAAATAATCAGAAACACCGCTTCTGTGTGTACTCGTGCTACGGAATCCCCAGGAATGTGTAAACAGCCCGTCATTTCAAGAACACGGTCTCGTGTAAAACGTATGTACGTCGAATTGTGTCGTCAATTTCGTGCTCATTTGACCGGCCTCTCGTCCAGTGGAAAAGCCGAATATCGTTTAAATTTCACATTAAACAGTAGTATCAGTTATGCTAACCTCGTTGACCTGAATGTTCAGACATGTCGTCCATTGCTCATCTCTGGGTACATAATGGGAACACGTGGGTTTGGAATACAGATGTACCCCGATATGATTCGTGTAAGCATGAATAAAGTGGTCAACATTTCCGATCTGCTTCTCTATTGACTTCCCCTTAAACTTGCACGCTGTGAAACAGCTGGATATCTCTTCATAACGGCGTTCGACCAAACTCTCTCACTCACTCACACAATGACACATATACCAGGACGGTACATATCAACAAACAATGGTGTATCCTGGCCCTCAAAGGAAGAGCTAAAGGGTACCTCTACCGTTGTTTCACTGCTCCACATGATAAGGTTAAATCGTCATTATGTTACGTGTGAGCAGAAAATGTTGCAATTTATATTTGTTTTTTTTATGTCTGAAAACACCGAGCGCGGTTGTGGCAAGATGTATGTGCCGCTGGTTGTTGTAAATAAGCACGGCACAATTGATCGTTCGAGAAGTTTCGGGATGGGGGAGTTTCTAGAAGGCCAACCGCACATATACAAGAGCGAAAAGAGGGCGGTTTGAGGCCTTTGTCGACCTGTCTCATCAACTTGTCAAGTGTTGACTGGATACCTGTCTGTAAACACCGAGTTCAAGTCAGTTTCAAGAACTGATGTTCAAGATATTCAACATTAACAAAATGTTGGACATCCGTGAGTGCATTAGCTTTAGGTCCAGGGTCTGCTGCTTGTTTCTATTGCCCCGTATTTGACCCATTGAGTTACATATTTGAGTGTAAACCTAAAACTGTGTGTTTCAATATATTCTTGCTAGTGTGATTCACTGCAATTCACTGATGTGAAAATCCGGGGTAGAATAGGTCTTCAGTACCCCATGCTTGCCATAAAAAGGCGACTATGCTTGTCGTTAGAGTAGACTAACGGGATCGGGTGGTCAGGTTCGCTGACTTGGTTGATGCATGTAATCGTATCCCAATTGCGTGGATCGATGCTCATGATGTCA
This sequence comes from Haliotis rufescens, assembly GCF_023055435.1. Classification (NCBI taxonomy): domain Eukaryota; kingdom Metazoa; phylum Mollusca; class Gastropoda; order Lepetellida; family Haliotidae; genus Haliotis; species Haliotis rufescens. The sequence goes on from NW_025963813.1 coordinate 177,727, forward strand.
ATCATTGGATTGTCTCGATTACTTACAGACCGCCGTCATATAGCTAGAATATTGCTGGGCGCGGCAACAACAAACAAACAAACTTACTATTTTACAAATTTGTTCTGTAACAGTACCTACTAGTGTCTAGGATAACGTTTGCGTTCAAGTTGGAAATCACCTTGTATTATTACACTGAACTGGTATTTCCATAATGAACTCCGCTTTTTAGAGATTTCTTATGATTAAGGAATTTTCTTTGCCGGTTTTATTTTACGGCCATGTGGTTGAATCCTGCCTTTCGTTTAACCCTTGACACGTGTAAAGGATATAGAAAAAGTTTGATGTAATGTATACTGAACATAAATTTTGCATTTCTCACATCTCACCTTTGGCGAAAAATGTTGATCCCAATGCCCGTTCGATGCCCGCTTCGTCTTTACTTAGCAGTAACATATGATATGAAACAAGCGTTCTCCACAGGTCGCCGGTAATGGATTTCTGCACGCTTCGCCCAGCCCAGCTGATCATGACAGCATTCACCCAAGTGTAGAAGTCGATGGAATCAGTCACGGTGACGTTGCCCGCGTCTATTCTTTCTCTGAATGCATTGACGTGTTTGTGGAAAATGTCAAGACTCTTGAAGTGTTCGAGTGGCGACGAAGGCCACTGTGACAAGGAGTTGATGACATTGTCGGAGTTTACTCTGGCTCTGTGCAGACCTGGAAGCGAAACCAAAAATCTCAGCGTTATTTCTACCCGAACCTCTGTCAAATGAACAAAGTCGATATACATGAAAACGGAATTGGGATTGTTGGGATATTCTTTGATACGTGAGTAACTAGTGTTTTGCGCCACTTTTAGCGATGGTTTCTGGATTCATCTTTACTGCGTTATATACATGTACACCATAGCCATTGATTGGTACTACGTCAATAAAATGAAACCATGTCCACTATATTTTAAGATTGAAAATCAAGCATGTGAAGGTTTTACGCCGCTTTTAACAATATTCCAAGATATATGACCAGAAATGAGCTTCACATATTGTACCCATGTGGGGAATCGACCCCTGATGTCCGGCAAAACAAGCCAAAGCTTTCACCACTAGGCTACCCCACCGTCCGTAACGTACTTAATTAAGATACAAAATGATGTAAGGTTATTTGAGTATGATGTGTTTGATATTTACACACATGTGTCACATATGAATACATAGTACACGTAATGAGTCGACAGTGGATTGATTATTACATTTTCATCAATATAATGAAAACAACTTTAGGCGGCAAGCGTTTAATGCTTTGTTATAATGCTTTCAGCTAGCTGTCCAAGGCACACGTCGACAGATCGGAGCTACGGGTATGATATGATAACGTATATGTTGTAGTCTACCAAGTACAGAAAGAATAGAAGGATACAAACATTTATTTTTATCATTTCATCGCGTGCAGGTAGCGAGGGGCAACAAAATAATATGTATCGAGCAGGGTTGAACATCTTAAAATACATTTATTGTGGCATGAATACCAATGTGACACTGCAAGCACGAAAACGTCGTTTTGTACGTATTAATTGGTGAGCGTCCTGAAAGTGTCCGAAAAAGGGTCGAGTTTTTAAAGCGTAAAATAAATAAAATTACTGCTCCCAGCATAAGATTTCTTTCTAAATAGCAAGGGGCGGTCGGGTAGCGTAGTGGTTAAGGTGTTCGCTCGTCACGCTGAAGACACGGGTTCGATTCCCGACATGGGTAAAATGTATGAAGCCCATTTCTGGTGTCCCCCGCCGTGATATTGCTGGAATATTGCTAAAAGCGGCGTAAAACCATACTCACTAACACTAAATATATAGCAAATATTAACACACACAAAAATAATGAAAAAACTGTATCCATTTTTTAGAATATAATTAAGAGAAACATACGCGATTCCATAGCTTTGGACCGTTTGTTTTGTACGTAGACTTCTGTGTCACTAAGGCGTATCAGCTTTAGTTGTCACATGTAAGATTGTGTTTCCCCCACTGTTTAAGGTAATTAAATCGATTGTTCAATTCTACAAACAAATTGAACTTGAGCCCCATTTAGAACACTGCAAGATAAAAACAAAGACCCATGAACAACAGTTGTGAAACCAGTTGGTTATTTAATATAATAGATACCCTCAACCAGTATTTACCTTTATAAGTATAAAAATTCAAATAAAAAGCGAAAAAGGAAAAACGAAACCTCGCTTTTGGCAACAGATTAATACTATGACCTCACGAAAATGACACCAGATGTGGCACAAAAACTTACAAAACTAAATTGGCACTAATAGAGAATGCATGTTAGATGTTTTCTCGAAATGGATCCCTGTCAATACCATCGGTGCACGATACACATTAGGAACGATTTGCGTCATTCAAATGCAAAATCAGTTCGAATTCCAATAAATTCGTTGTGAGCAGGTGTGGCGTCTAGCATATTGTATAAATGTTTTTTATAATATAATGTCTGATGTCAGAGAAATGACGCACATTAGCTGAAGCTTGCTGTTGTAAAGTATAATGATCTCACTCCAATTGCCTGACTATGCCTAACTCATGTCGCGATAAAGATTGGGTTTAAGTTGCTTGCACAAGGTCACCAAAGAATGCCACGGAATCGACCGATACTGTTACTGTACCTCAGATGACAAAACAAGGACTTGTATTTCTGGTTCAATTTTGGTTTTGTCAAAACATATAATTACCCCCATTTTTGACATAAGTCCAGATGTATATTGGAGGTTGTTTAACGTATGGTTTGGCCCAACAGCTAAAACTGTTACATAGCAGTCGTGAAAATATAACCATTGGCAGAGCGATACCTCTTTAATCTAGACGACAGTAGTCCCAGTGAGAATTATCCTGTATAACAAATGTTACTGTCAGTCATAATCCTGATGGTTTGGGTTTCCAGATTAACAGGATCCGGACCAGCGAGGTTTCAGTGTATATAAAACACAAACTTGCCAACACCCATTAATGACAACAAAAGCAATCAGTGTACAGATCCACGAATAGCTAACAAAATGCAAAATGTTACAACTCAGAAGTGATGCTTATGATAGCAACCGTATTGATAATACCTTTAATAATACCATTAGGCTTCCATGGAGAATAATCTTTGTCTACTTAGCAAATATGACTGGATAAACATTGATACATATTCTCACGAGATGAATCCATATATCAATGCCACGTTATTTGAATAGCACAGCTAACACTCAACTCCTATATAGATGATAACTTCCTTGAAGTTCATTATTGAATATTAGTTTCAAGAAAAAGATGTCCTTTGTTATGCCTGTTTGGTGAAGCCTGTTCTTGGTTGAACATTGACACTATGAGTAGGAACTGCAGATCAATGCTATGTTTATTCTTCCAATGATTTTACAGTTATAAATATATCCACACAATAAAGTAAAGCATTGCCTTATGTTCCTTATCACTGGTCGTTATATTAAATAATTGATTAGGTTGGGGTGACCATTAAAATGACATTTTGTAGGAAGAAAGGATACTGCATTAGTTATTCATAGTAGGCAGGCATTTTCAGAATATATAGAGGATATTTAAGGACGGACGTCGATTCTAACCACCCAACTAGATGAGATAAATGGCATATTTGATAATCGTCTCATGTATTAACAATTCAGGCTGTTGTTGCGTGATTTTTCGACTTTTGACTAGTCGAGCCGAAATCCTTTTATGACCACGCCACGTCCATACGTTAATGAGAATTCGCACACTATATTGTAAACAGTTTCAAACTTGAAGACCCACAATAAAATAAATCTTACACCTATTATGAAGAAAAACGTATTTCGAATGTGTTGGAACATTATTTCATATCCTTCAAAAGCACACCAAATTACTATTACTATTACGACGGACCCGTGAAGATCGGGAAGAATAGGTCTTCAGCAACCCATGCTTGCAGTAAAAGGCGGCTTTGCTTGTCGTAGGAGGCGATTAATGGGATCGGGTGGTCAGGCTCGCTGACTTGGTTGATGCATGTCATCGTATCCCATTTGCGTGGATTGATGCTCATGATATCAATCGTTGGATTGTCTGGTCCAGACCCGATTATTTCCAGACTGCCGTCATATAGCTGGACTATTGCTGACTGCAGCGTTAAACAACAAACAAACTATTACGACGGTTGATAGTGCGTAGGTATACTCGTTTCGAAACAAGGACAGCCGCCATTTTCACTCAGCTGATCAACCGATTGTCAACATTAATCCTGTATCATCAACAGTACTCAGCAGATGGCCGAGAAGGAGGAACGTTTAGAAACAAACTAACAGATAAAACAAAGCCACGTTTAAAGGACTTATGGGACGAGTTTTATATCCTATTAATTACCCACCACTAAATTTGTAATAACTCCCCAAAACACCACGTCTGCGTTCCGTACACAAGAAGTGATATGCGTAGTAACACAAGTGATCGGTGAATGGAATGTCGACCGTGTAAACCATTTGAGAAAATCCTGGCGCGCAGAAAAAAATACCCTGGTCAAAGTTCGCGAAAGGTCGTTCTGACGTGACCTATAATGGGATGTCCTCACAAGATGTTGTACGTTTTGTAGATCGCAATGCGACATCGATCGGGGTCATTGGGCGCAGACCATGCGCGAAGAGCAATTTTTCGAACATCAGTTGGATTGCAAAAACCTGTTCGTGTTTAAGTCTCTCTCATATTCATATTGACGGACAGTTAGTGAGTGAGTATTGTATCACGCCTCTGTTAGCAACATTCCAGCAACATTTCAGCAACATTCCAGCAACATTCCAGCAACATTCCAGATTCCATGTGGGGAATCAAACCCGGGTCTTCGGCATGGCGGACAGAACGAAGACCGAAAAGTGTTAAGCATGGAGTCATGGGTACCCGCATCAAGTCGACCAGTTTCCCAAAGTTAGTTTGTTTTCAGTTTGCGTCATTGCTAAAACAGCTTTCGGTAAGATTCCTTTACCTTCACATTTTTTAATAATTTTGCCATAAACACCTCACGTGGTTTTGCAAATTCTGCATCAAGTAGGGTTGATTTTGGATTGTCAAGTCGTCTCAAATAGCGATCGATACTCGGCCGAAATCCCCTCAAAGTGGAGGGTTCATGTTCATCCCCGCTTGGTTTCTTTGCGTGCATGAAATGTTGTGACAGACTTGTTCAGGTCTACTGGGGGTATAGTTTTAATAGATCTGGTTTATTCAAACAATGTACATGTAATGTCTGGCCGTTTTCACATCATATTTGGTTTTCTTGGCCGGGTTCTCGTTTTCATTTTTGAACAGATTCTAGTAATCGTCAATTTCCTTCTTCCCTCATATCCGATGCATTCTCAAATGTCACAGTGTCTAGTTCAAGATCATCTTCTCGGAATAGCGAAATGTGTAAAGTTTTCCACGTTTACAACTGTAAAACTCTTTTGTATCATTTAATTTTAAAATACAGGCTTCATTTGGTAAACGTTTTTTTCTCGTTTTCATGCGATTGGTAGTTTTCTAAACTTATGAATGAAACATTATGAATACAATAGATGCAAAACGTCCCGGAAAGGTCAAAGTTCATGGTCTCAGCCAATCAAATTACGGGAAGGTCATAATAATTTGTTATTTTACCCCTTTAAAGGTACCATATGGGCCATAAAAGTGTTTTTTATTCAACTTCAAAGGGTCTAAATATTCGGGATGTGCCACAGGCGCTGAGGCGATTCAGGTTTCACTTTCACAAAGGGAACGTCTGGTCACCTTGTTCTTTGCGACAGAATATGGCCATTCCAACAACTTCCGGTGCTGATTACTTCGTTGCTATTAACAGTGAGTGAGTGAGTGAGTGAGTGTTTACGTTTTTAGCAATATCCAGCAATATCACGGCGGGGGACACCAGAAATGGGCGCTTTAAACATTGACAGTGGTTCCTGTCATCAGGCTTGTCAAGACGATCATTGATGAGAAGTAAAGAAAAACAGACACGCAACAAAGAGAAAAAAAATCTTTGATTGGGGAGTCTAATCTTTGTTCAGATTAAGTAGCCATTCCATTCAGTAAAAAAGCGAGGTCTTGGCAAATATGGTTTATATTTTAACCAATAAATACAGTATTTCATCCTTGTGTTTGTATCTTCCTTTTAACAACGTATAAGGTACAATCAATAGGATAACTACAGGCCACGTATGAAGGCTCCACACTGCAGTAATGTGAAGTCAATTTTTGTCAAGTTTAATCTCATGAATCACAACAGGTGATACAGACATGGATATATTCAGTGAGAAAGCGTAAAAAAGTAATAGTAATAGTAATAATAGTATAAGATATATACATAATATGCGTGTGCATACACAGATATACAAATATCTACTATTTACGTAAGTTATACAATTTCATTGTCAGGTTTATAAGGATAGGCATATATTGTATTGACATTAGTTATGTATATTTTGAATTAAAGGGTATTAGCTGTAGTATTTGGGAAGATATTGACATTTATGTTTGGGAAATATAACAAATAACTCGTCACCTATTACAAGATTACATAAAGTACAGATTCTAGGTTCTCTATGTACACTGTACCATCGACCAGTTTATATTGGGAGATGGTGATTACCTAGCTGTATCGAGTTAAACATAATCTAAGGTTTACATGCAGTGATAATAGGAATGGCTCAATGATATGTAACTGCTTTAACATAGTATAATAAAACCTTTTGAAGATGACGTCAACTCTTGTCTCCAATCTTGATCATACTGATCTATCAGAATTGTTTTAACTTTATGCTTCAACCAGGAAATGCTAGTAAAACCACTGAGAGAGCAATACATAATTTAACCCCGTGCTCTCCAGTTTATTTTTTATACAAGTTAAAAGTGGGAATAATAATTACTGTTACATTGATGCATCTTTATTACACATAAGCGCGTTTACTGCATGCACCAGCTTATGTGGTGATAGTAAAATGTTACTCCAATGTAAAATCATTCTAGTTTTATGATAATTTCTAGTGGGTATCCTCTAAGTTCATCGTAAAGCTTGGAGTTGATTGCCAAACTGTAAGCATACGCTTGCAATATTTCAAATGAATTCTTTCAATCATAACTGACTTTTCAAAGTCCCACATTTCAGGGACATATAATGATATTGGTTGAATGATGTGGATAAACAAATGTCATTGACAGTCGACGAACATTTCCAACTGTCGAATCTTTGTGAAAACGACAAACATGGCAAACAAAATGAGTACTTTTGTTTTGCTTAAATTTATCTCAAGTTTCAAACATTTAATGAATTTGAAGATGTTTATCCGTTTCTGCCATTAGTACTGTATCGTCGACATGTAAAAATAGGTGCCTAGCGGTTTAAGAATAAATATCACCAAGGGCCTTTAATACATGTATACTGAACAACAAAAGTTCCTGTGACATTGAACAAGATTTAATGCAAAGTTATGTTTTTTACCAAATCTGAAACAATTTCGGTTTGCAACAGATAAAAGACTCCTGTACGTGTTCAAAATGGTTTAATTTGCCATACTGACTTCAGAAAATGCGTGATTTCATAAAAAAAACACGAACATGCCAAAATGTCAATTTACAAATCAATAGCGTGTGTTCACCTCTGGTTGCGATGCAAGCAACGCATCTTCGTCTCATGGAATGGACCAGGCGTCGCTAAAAGTCCTGTGGGATATCTGTCCATATCTGCTGGAGCATGTTTCGAAGTTCCTGGAGTGTCTGTGGAACACGTGGTTGACGTCGAAGGCGCCGATCCATCTCATCCCACATGTTCTCGATTGGTGAGAGATCAGGGGAGCGCCCCGGCCAGGGGATGACATTCACGTTATTTTGTTGAAGGGAATCCTGAACAAGTCGAGCCATATGAGGCCGAGCGTTGTCATGTTGAAAGGTAATGCCTGGGCCATGACGACGCCAAAACGGTAGAACAACAGGGCCGATGATCTCGTCGCGTTACCGCTGTCCATTAAGATTTCCCTCTACCACTATCAAACGGGTCCTCTGTCTTGCTGTAATCCTACCCATACCATAACGCTGCCGCCCCCGAACTGATCTTCTTCCATGACACAATTATTGACGTAACGTTCACCTAGACGTCGGTACGCTCGAATCCGTCCTTTGCTGTGGCTAAGGTGAAAACGAGACTCGTCAGTGAATAGAACTTGTCCCCACTGCATGGCCGCCCAGAGTAGATGCTGTCTGCACCACTGTAGACGTGCTTGACGGTGGTTTCCTGTAAAAATGGGACGTCTGGCGTGTCTTCTGGCGACAATCCCTGCACATCTGAGGCGACGACGTACGGTTTGTGAAGATATTCGTCGAGGGCCAATGTTGCTTCTTGACGTCACTGTTGCTGGCTGGAATCGATTTCGTAGGTTTGTTGTTCGAACCCAGTTGTCTTGTCGATTATTGGTTACGCGTGGCCTGCCACTCCGAGGATGGTCTCTGACTGCATTCGTCTGTTGCCAGCGTTGCCATAAACACCAAATGGTGTTTCTGTGGACGTTAAATTGTCTTGCAACATCACGTTGACTCGATCCTGCTTCAAACATACCAATGGCTCGCAGACGCCCATTTTCGGACAGGCGTGGCATTTCGAGATGTTGAATAATTGCGTAATTGTGTTGTTTTTCTGAGTGGTTGTTGCCAGCATAATGCTAAACAATGCCTATGGAATCCCGTTAACGCACATGTTTTCATACCCATTCTTAGGCATTGAAATGCATGGGTCTTGCATAAAAGTCAACTTTTGCATGGAATGCATGCTTTTCTGTAGCAGTTTCGTTTTTGTGACTTGAATCCATACATGTACTACAATATTGAAAACCAAACTTTACTTGTTTGAAAAATACACTAAAATATTGGTGTCACAGGAACTTTTGTTGTTGAGTATATATTATCTGATGTTGAGAAGCTTTTCCAGGATCCCGCTTCGTTAAGACCTTGGAGATTAACATGATCAGAATACAACTGGAGGCGTTTTCTAATTATAGAAGTGAAAAGCTTATCTAGAAAGCATGCAAGGGTTGTGCCTCTGTAGTTTTCTGGTTCTTTTGGAATGGGGGCGGTCGGGTAGCCTAGTGGTTAAAGCGTTCGCTCGTCACGCCGAAGACCCGGGTTCGATTCCCGGCATGGGTACAATGTGTGAAGCCCATTTGTGGTGTCCCCCGCCGTGATATCGCTGGAATATTGCAAAAAGCGGCGTAAAACCATACTCACTCACTCACTCACTCACTCTTTTGGATTGCCTTTGTCTTTGTAACAGGCATTGGGTGAGACATGGTTATATAGTTGTACATACAATGGCAGTAGTAGACAAGCTGACGCTTTGTTATTCTCATTACAATTACCACCCAAGCCACAGGCTTTGTTTAATCTTCTTAAATCACCCATATTGACGTTTTCTCTCAAGATAAAGTTTTCGCTTTTTTATGCAATTTTCATCAAACCAAGGCTTGTGCTGGTTATACTTATTATGTAGACGGTCGGTTTCTCTTCACAAAAATAATTTTAGCAGCATTTAACAATATATTACAAATAGTATTTGGAATGTTGTCAACACAATTGTCATTACGTGTGTTCTCATCAATATATGTACACAGTGTATCTACATTACACACATCAATGCAATACACCTTCTATTAGTGATACAACTCACATGATCGTCATCATCAACACACACACACACACACACACACACACACACACACACACACACATGCATACACAAACAAACAAACGCACGCGTATTTTCAGTGTACTGATTAACAGAAAACTAAAATGTTCAATGTACAAATGAAAAGATTGGATGATAATCATTAAGGATGAGATGACTGAAAAGCAGGAATACTGTAGCAGGTTGTCCACCGCACTATAACCTTTACAGGTGAGCTTTCTTTTATCAAGTATATTACCAACGCGTCCATTTGCGGTTTGCTTACATAGTTCTATCACTTTGAACCCATAATTATTTTGTCTCTGTGTCCATTGAACAATCTTCCATTGGCATGCTGTTGGGGGCATGGAAATGCACAACGAAATTCATACGATCTCCGTGCATTCAAACTGCGCTCTCACCTCTCAGTGCAATGATCAGCACAAAGTGCAATTAGACTCTGAAGTCTTAACGCATTGTTAAACAGATCACTGCATGCTATCTAAATATGAGAGGGGAGGTCGAAGTGATGCTTTTGTGAAACGAACGCTCACAGGCAAGGCAGGGCAAGGCAAAAGATAATAATGAGGGCAATATCTGCGATTCGAACGCACCATATTTCGACACTGGACGCTACTCTGCAAAACCTTCTTTGACAACTGTGATTCTCGAGACCTTTCAGCCTCAAGGAGGTTTTTCATACACCTTTACATGTTATCCAACCGGGTACCCATTTGCGATGAACCGATATTAATCTGTTTCATTTTAGACTCTTGTCGGACAGACTTCCTAAATGCTATTAGAAAAAAATACAGTTTTTAAACGAATTAATTATGATATAATTAAGTGCGTAAAACAAAATGTCAACTCTGAAATATCTAGTGGAGACTACGTCGGTTTATATAGTCCCATATTAGAGTATTAGTAGCGCTGGCGATGGCCTAGTGCTGAAAGCGTTTTCTGATAAAAAAAAGGCAACTCACTAACTTACTAAATAAGTCTGTACTCATATACATTTTGGTACAACCCTATCCTTCCAGGGACATAAAACCTCCCGTGCAGGAATCTTACCTTGGAAAATAGTGGTATCCCCGTTGCTACTAATGTATAGAGCTGATATGCCCCTCTCGATCTGTAGCATGTGCACGACATTGCCCGTCTCCGTACTGAACAGAATCTGGTTCCGTAGGTCCTCCATTTTAGCAACGTGGCTGGAGCTGTTGTAGACGTTGATGAGGTTCTGGATGATCATGACTACGACCGGCATCAACGCCACCGACATGATGAGGGCAGCGTTATTACGCCGACCCTGGGACGAGTCAAGGTTACCGCACTGATACCATTTAAGGGAAACGGGTATCTTTTCATTCTTTTCCCCGGGAGCTTCAGTTGCGTCAAAAAATTGAGACATCTTTAATTCAGGATAGTTCTGGGCAGTGTCTGTCAGATGCAGCTCACGTGCACACGCTTGTTTCGTGGTATTAAAGAATATTACAATGCCGCGAATCGTGGCATAGAACAATGACTTTTTCCAAAACCACTGCCATTCTTTGTCAAAGTCTGTTCCGTTTCAAAATCTATAACATCGGGATTATAAGAAGACAGTTGATGAGGATGTCCGTTGCTTCCTATTGAGACAATGTATCCACTATAATTCACAGTACCATTCACCAACCAAGAGGAAGCTTATTTCACATTCAACTTACTCCCAACAAATTCTTGAAATCCCATTGTCGGTACCACCGAGACGTGTACTGAGACAGTTAGTTACCGCGACACTGACTCTACAAACAGCCGTCTAAAAGCTTACAAATTATCGCCTTTGGGTGTTGCGACTGGGAGAAAACGTCCGAGGCCTCTTATACCACGCACAACAGATCGATAAACTGGAGTCGGGTCTATTGGAAGCGCTAATCCAGACTCCCAGTCACATGGGCCCTGTAGGTGTTATTGTCAAACAATCGACCTGAGCGGCCCTTCTGTCAGGATCGTTGCGTATAGTTCTGATGCCTCTTTCCGGAAGCATGAGATAAGTATTAACTGGAATTGGAAATATGGACCGATAAACATTTTCAGTATTTTTCTAAAAAATTAATTCGCTATAAAACTTTTGTTTGGCTATAAATATATTTGTCTTGTCTTTTGTTACGTCAATGGCGATATGACGGATTTTATTATGCTTAATTTTGAAAGGTTTTTAAGTTTGAAAAGTGCCATTTCAAATTTATTTTTTAAAACATTTTCGACATGAAAACGTCATGCTAGCGTTTGGTACTGAAACAGTTTACGCCAACAGGTTTTCTTTTCTGAGAGAATCTCATTTGTTGACGGGGCTTGAAAGATTGAGGACGATAGCACATCATGCACATACATAGCGAAATCAGAGAAAAGTAGTTCAAAGTAGATTATGATCAGATATAAAGGCTTATTAGTAGGTTTAGTTTTCTTTGTTTTCTGGTAGCATCTACTGACTTTATTCCTATAAAGATATCGATGTACACGCGTGATTCTTTGATCAACAATTCGTCTCCTTCTAAAAGAAATGGCGTGACATGTTTCACCTGAACATAGTATGAATCCTCAAGATATACTGAACCACAAAAGAAACGCCACCCCAGTTACATTGCATGAAAAGTTGTCATTTACATATCTGGGTAATTTTTGTCAGTTTGTAGAATTTAACATTACCTTGTCCGGAAAAATGAAATTTCATTTTAAAAAACAAAGCAGATGACAATAAAACGATCGCCCAAACGCATCACGGCAACGGCCATGGTAACCCGATGCACGTGAGTTCCGTGCAAATTGAAATGCACATGCGTTCCCCCATTTCTTGCCCTATAAAAATGCCACATGCCAAGATTGACAAGAAATCAGCGACACCAAGCCCCTGGACGATTGCAAGCTGGATAAACCGCCCGTCAAGTAGCCAATGCATTTCAAGTCCACATAAGGACCATATACAGGCTCCAGCAACGTTACCAGACCACCAACACTACAGATGACTGACCACGTAGTGGAAGACCAAGGGTCACCACCCGACGTCAGGATCGTCAGATTGTGCGACAGCATCTTCAAGATCGCTTTGTCACTGCTGCGGAAACTGCTCGACAGACCATGGGGACACACCAGCGACACATTAGTGCGGACACCATGCGTCGATGAGCTGACACGTTATTCTGATGCTTGTGTTGTTGAGAGAGACTCGTGGGGTGGTCCGGGCATCATGGTGTGGGGTGGAATTGGTCTTGCAAAGAGGGTCGGCCCTGTGGTCTTACAGAACATCGGCCCAGGGAGAGGCAATGATGTCACAGCAACTCGGTACATTGATCAAGTCTTGAGACCACACGCCATACCTCATTTGGCATGTCGCCGCAACAACGAGTTTCAGCATGATAACGCCCGTGCCCACACTGCAAGAGCAACAAGAGACTTCCTCCAGCAGAATGGCATCAGAACCATTCAATGGCCTGCCCTCAGTCCCGATTTAAATCCTATTGAGCACCTGTGGGACGAGATTCAAAGACGGCTGAATGACGTCCGACCAAGGCCGACAACTGCAGCTGAACTCCAACGGGCGTTCTTCAGAATGTGGGCTCAAGTGTCTATGGTCTTCATCAACGGCCTCATCCATTCCATGTATCGACGTTGCACGGCAGTCATCAACGCACATGGCGGACACACGAGATACTCACTTATGATGCCATTATCTCAGAGACTAGTGTTGTGTTTCAACCTTGATGATCAGTTCTGCCAAGTGTCATCTTTTTAATATGTCTCAAAGTATGTTTACAGTGTTTGGACAAATAAGGCTTCTCATATATCTATCTATGGTGACGTTTCTTTTGCGTTTCAGTATATTTTGTTGTCATGAAGCCTCAATTTGCAATGTGGAGGCATATCTAAATGAATATTCAAATTCAGAATTTCTTAAATAGATACATGTCGCAGGCAAACTTCCTCTCAAAACGTTGTCACTATCCTAATGGATTTAACAATATGAGTACGCCGGTTGTACAACGTTACAGACGAACACACACGTTGCAAAACGCGTGCAGGTGTATCGATTCGACTAATAGATTCAACGGTCAAAAACTATAAATCAGTTGTTGTGCTAGGTAATGTAAAACCTTGTTGCCTTGAAGCTAAAACGTCATGCCCGTTAATGCCACCGCCCTTGCCCTGCCCCGACTGCTGAGCCAAGCGGAAACCAAACCTCATACCAATATAGCGCCATGAGCTCGTTGACGATCCAACCACCCATAAACCCATTTCTTTTTATTTATTACTACTGTAAATATATTTCAGCTTAGTCACTTCGGTGAGTGGCGATACTACAAAGTACTGCTATCGGTCTCTTTGTTGTCCATCTTGTAATTAGCATTAAGTTTGCCTTCAGAAGCTATTGGTTTGAAATATTTAGATCAATAACATACATTCAACATTGTAGTATCAAAAGGAAGTTTGATCAGTCGATCGTGTTGAATTCAGGAAACTGATGACAGACAATGTGTATCAAATCTAATGTTTGCGAAAAGGGCAATGCAATGTACACCGACTCTTTTCGTCGAAAAATTAGGCATCGCTTTCGGTAAATATGATCTTTAAATTTTTCATTAATGCATTTCACATTTTTTAATATTGAATAATGATGAAGTAATGGGCACATGAGGAGAGGTAGGGTCTTTACACGCTTTATGCAATATCACAGCTATTGCCTGCTCTTTGGCGTGACGGGCCACCCCACCCCTACCCACCCCAACTCATCCCACCCTTCCACACACCATACAGAAATAATACTAAAAACCAGGACATTTTAATCCATAAGTAGGTTGATTCTTTTAGCTGACGGGTTTCCAAACGATCGTTCCCGATTCGACCTACTTAGTTTCTTGCTTGTCCATATCGGTGGGTTTTACCAAAGTGGTCACATGTGTGCACGGCTGTGTTCATTAGACCTATGATTATGTGTTTGGCCTCATCATGTTTCTAGATTTGTCTGCACCATGCCTCTGCTCTTGCGTTTCGCAAACCTGGTAAACGTCTAAGACCTGCATCGGACATTATTTTCGTCACTGATGCGTCAAATTTGGAAATGTCCTCCACATGTCTTCCATAACATGTTTTGAAATGTTTACTGAGGCCTCGCATGTTGTAACCTTGATCAAATAACTTCTGACCTTGAGTGTGACGCCCTTTAAAATCTTGGTGGAAAGAGGACATTTTGAAACTGTGTGAGATGAAAATGTTGATCTGTTGCAAAGTATTAGCAGTTTAAATATATTTCAGATAGTTTCCTGGATCAAATTAAGACTTCCCTCGAACAAGATATCTCATCAGATACCATCTCTATAAACAGAATGTCCTTGTAATGAATATGCACTGAAAGTTCCATGAACGTGCTCGTGATATTTACGGATCTGAAAAATGTAATTACAAAACGAAAGACAGATTTAACGAGGGGCAGATGACCTACAATGTATGTTAATGATGATGTTTAAAACACATGTTTTATCCAACCCATGAATTGATCAGTATTGGATCCAGGACACGAGTCTTTAGCATGTGGCTCGGCAACACTCAATTACTGTCCCGGTACAGAAACAATTTCAGATCAACCTGCCCCAGTTTCTGGTCCATACTAAGCTTCAAATCTCAGTGTATCATTTCAGCCGGCTCAGAATATCATCTACAGATAAGCACGTTACTTAAATGGCGTCAGTCGGGTCACTCTTCAAGGCTAAAAAATGTTGTCAGTGATCTGGCTTTATTTTATTGTTATGCTTACTGTGTAATAAAGCTGTAAAGTAGAGTAATAAATAGAAGCATGCGCCCCTTCATTCCAGAAATATCTATACAGATGACGACAGTTTTGCTGTCCAGCTTTATGTAACGCGAGGATCGATGACATTTGAGATGATTTATCTACTTTTTCCATCTCTGCGTAACCGTTGACTAAAGAATCGAAGTGTTCTAGGTTGTCACCCAGCAAAGAGCTTGTGAAGCCCGTAACTATTTCCAGTTCTTACTCTATGCCCGGTGGTATGTTGCCCAAGTCAAGTCAAGGTCTATGGTTCTTATCTCTGCCATATGGAAATTTTGAACCACGTCTCTGCGTAATTTGGGTTATCATGAATCCCTACACCGATTATCATCACAGAGTTCGGATTAACAAGCAAGTGGTGTTAGATTAATGGAATCAACTTTGCTTAAACAACCAATATGAACCCCTCTTTACCTAAGCTTGGTGATCGGGCAAAATAACTCTCAACAAGGTGGGGCTGCAGCTGTAGACGAAGCGATCTTCAATATTTATAAAATACTTCCGTAGTTGCTGTTAAGAAGTGTAAACAAAGAGCTAAAGAACGTGAGGTCCTTATAGCCATCCGCTGTTTCGTGAGATTTGGCTTGATAATGGAATAGGGATCAAGACAATGATGTTTAATTATCCTTTGATATACAAACTAGACGCGGATAGCTGCAAGGTAGGTGAAATAGGTCGCGATTTTAAAAAATAAAAGTGCCACGCACACATGTCATGGGGATTTGGTGCTGTTTGAGCAAGAGATGGCATCCAGAGTGGTCTGACTTCTCCGTGTTTATAGTCTATACGGTCATTATATTCAGATCGTTCGTGGGGCTGAGTTTAGCGGTTATCAAAAAGTTCTCACATCTGGATAATTATGAACAATAGTGACCACGTGAAGTATGAAAAATGCCTTGGTCAGAAACAATAGGAAATAATAGACAACTAAAATTATCAGAATGATCTTCCGTGATGACTTACAAAGAGATTCATTCTTCGAAATTCTTTGACCGCACGCTGTAAATACGACCGACAATACCAGTCCAATTTGCAACGTCACTGGTGTGTTCCGAATGCATTACAAACTTGCATACATTACTTAAAAAACAATATTTTTTCTGGCTATAATTGTTTTTATTGTTTCACTTTTTTAATCTTGAGAGAATGCAACAAGATAATGTCTTATATAACTGATATTTGTTAAACACTCACTTTATAAGGAAGACTAATATAAAAAATCATCCTGGCTCAAGGTTGATGAAAAACATGTTTGTTACGGGACGGCAAACTGAATTGAATCGATTGATTCAGCCGCGCGTCCTTGTTACGTAAAGAAATCGTTTCATAATAATTATGTTATAAGCATTCAGGTCCTATTATACAACAACAACCTTGGGACACTGACATGAACACGAGAAGGATCAAAAGGCATGAACTACATACCTAGATTATCATAGGTGCACATAACATAGACCTTGTTGTACATTTCACTTGGTACCATACTTTCATGCTGATTCGCTTATTAACACAATGCTTATAACGCAGCGCTAATGGAGCAATGTCTCCATTAAGCATCGAGGAGCAGATGCATAAAACTTCCGAACATAAGGATAAAGCATGTGATTAATTTTATTTGAAGAACTAATGACTTCAAATGGTAAAGAGTGCAAGTCCACATTTCTCGTTAATCTAAGATCCATTTCTGTACTGTAAAATACGCTTTCCGAAAACCAAGATGAATTGGAAGATGGCAGATGGTGACAGAAATATATCGAGATATCGAGTAGGGAAGCGTAGGGATACCAGAGAGCTACTTGCTATCGCTTGTCGCTTGTTCAAAGCATTGGTTTGTGTTCACTGGCCAACTCAATCTGTTTATTATAAAGTGCTTTAAAACAGATTTTATTCAATCTATCGCCAACATAAAGCGCTGTGTGTGGCTGGGTTAATTCAGATGATACAAAAACAAATCGTCAATGCGTTATATGTCAAGTAAAAATTAGTAAATTACAGCATTACGACAGGTAAATAGGAGTAGAACCGCAATGTTCTATTTCTTTCATACATACTAATATCGTTGCGTGACGTCATACTACATCAATGGCGTGTCCCTGAAAGTTCGAAATTGGGGGAATTACGTACATACCCATCGACTTGCTGAAAGCATCCTATGATATAGAAATAATGACGATCAATTATAGACGAGCGTTTATCAATATGTTAAAACCATAAAAAGTTTCATTGATGCTGTTATGCAAAACAGTCATCAAAGTAAGGCCAAAGGAATGGCTGAAAAGTTCTGCGCCAAGCTACGGTGCATAGCGTTGATGGAGTTGGTTGCTGATTTTTTTCAACATAATCCCCTCCGAAGTTTGTGTCGATATGCATAAAAAGAATGATTGCACTAGAGTCTCCCCATCCTCGCGTGCTGTGTCAAAATCTTTGACAAGTGCATCTGATACGTAAATTCCTGACTGGAGTGACCTCAGGATAGGCTTGGTGAGCTCGACAGGAAGTATAACCTTCCTTATGACAAGACGAGTAATTTGATATGCATGTCGGGATTATTGCAATATATTTGAATTTTGACCCTTGTTTGGCCTTTGTTGACCCTTCCCCGAAATGCCCGGGATTTTCAGAGGGGCAGCCCAAGGCTGTTCAGAATACATCAGGGAACTCAAAACCACTTTCAAACCTTTGTTTCCATGATTTGGTCACGGGACCTACAGGTTGGTCCTTGACTTTCTGTCGCCCATTCGGTCCTACAAGTTTGCGGGCCAGTCTTCTCATTTCCGGCCGCCTCGGTGGATCTCAACCTCATCCTCCGCATTTGACTTCGGCAGGATATAAACCATTTGCTGGCAAGAATTTTGAGTTGATCGCCTTCAAGACAATTTTTCTCCTGGACCTTGTGACTGCTGCACGAGTTTGTGAAATCCCTTTCCGGATGATAACATGCATCAGTTTGAGAGGCTGCAGGATGGGAAGCTTTTCTTGGCCTTCTCTGGGATATTATCATGAAAACAGCTTCGGGGACACCAGATTGTTTGTTTACCATCTCGTGAGGCGCTCCCGGAAGAGCATGTTCACCCCACTTTCTACGGCGGCCACAACGGAAGTTTCCCTACTGCGATCTCATTTTGGCTTTGCTCGACCTTCCAACAGGCCTACACTCACTCACTCACTCCTCTATCAGGTCCACATCCTCACGAGACCTGCGCCCTCGTCGCTACCATGGCCTTGCACAGCAACTGCACCCTCTACGCCATTATAGATGGGTGCTTCTGGGAGTCAGACACGGTCTTCGCTTCCAACTATCTCTGTGACATATCAGTAACAGACGTCAAGAGTCTTCACCAGTTGAGTCCCTTGGTCCTGGCACAGCAGCTGTCGACTGCACACCACGCAGATAGTCGATCCTTGTTCCCGCTCCGGTTTTTCGTATTACGTATCGTGCATAAACAAAATAAATCATGGGACTTTAGCTCCTGTGTTTATTGTATTTTATTGGTTGATTTTCAAGACTGAGTATCCGATCGGAGGGTGGATTATCTCGTCAGTGGAGACTCGTCACTTTATGGTTCTGTCTTCAACATCGAAGTCGCCGCTAGCCGCGGCCGTTTCGGCGGTGTCCCAAATCCTTACCCAATCCTTACCTTCATCGCTGCTTCATGCATGTGCGGCCTGGTATTGGTTTGAAGATTTCTTGTGGATATTGTCTATCGTTCCTCTTCTCGCCTCAGCATGCTTCAAACCTCAGGCGGTTTGATAGTTTTGACGATGGGTTAAAGAGATACCGAGGAGCAGGCGCCCCCTTTGTCCATGGGAGATTGTGTTGCGTCCTGTCTTGTAGAATCGATTAGCTGGAGACCCATTCCGGATCGATTATAAGTCGTATCGATTATTCTTTACAGATACGCCAACGTTCATGTAACGATGCCATACACGTAACGCATGTTGCACCTGATTTCATGCTGCGATGTCCGACTAACGTACATGTATAGGGATTGTTATGATGTGTTTTCCCGCTAACGTTTTCTAGCTTATGCAGTGTTATAGAATCTTTATTTCACTGTCAAGCACTCTCTTCCTCGTGTATGTCTAACGGATGTAGCCATAGTCTACTACAGGCTAGACTATCTGCGCCACACCATCCAACCGTGGGATAGTGTGAGATAGGATAAGTTTAAAAATGTGTAAGTTTTACAATACAGTAAACTACGGTTATAACGAATACGCTAACTGCCCGATATAACGAACTTATTTTTTAGTCCCGGCCATCTGATGCATAAATGTTGACAGACTGAGTGTATATATGTTTATAACGAACTACGGTTATAACGAACCAAAATCAGTGGTCCCTTTGAGTTCGTTATAACCGTAAATTACTGTAATTAATATATTTATGTACTTATCCTATCTCACACACAATATGTCCTCCCGACCATCCCCGCATAACAGCCCCACTAACCTGTTAGCTCTGGGCAGAGAACGATGTGGCATGGGTATTCACGTGATCAGGTCGTGTTGGAAGCAATGTACTGGGTTATTGTGCGCGGTACATTTGTTTGGTTGGAGACCATGGTGATGCTGGGATGTGTTCGGGTGACTAATTATTTAGAAGCTGTTAACTTGTTCAATAACGTTTCCACATAGGATCGAAATTAAAGAAGGAGGAACATATTGTGTGAGATATGATAAGTATATAAATATACATGTTTTTGGTAAATTAACAATTGTAACATTTAACTCGTTCATTTTGAAGTGTTTCTCGAAACATATCTGTATCTACTAAACTCCTCACAAACCAAGATTCATGATGAGTGCTGATCTTGGATTCGAACCCACGATCACAGAATTCTGGAACGTCCAAGGGACACAACTCTGCATAGCGTATTGTGACGCCTTGGGCGACTGTGCAGTAACAAGTGATACAGCATATAACGATATGTGTGATCCATTCTCACCTGATCGAATTTTACAAAAAGGAAATCAACATGCTTTCCTTTCTGCGTACAGTAAATGACATCCATATAAATATATACTTTTTATTATCATCTTCAACAGGATAACTTTATCTGCAGAAATAATTGACAGAACAGTGTATTATTTCAAGGCAAAATCTAGCGACAGAACTGCTGGCATAAACAATTCAATCGGGGTATAGAAACAACCGAACTGTTGGGGTAAAGGAAGAATACTCCAAAGGCTAAAATTAAAACAAACATCAACATGCTTTTCGATAGTGACGTATTTGATACAGGTATCATAGCTGTGTTTTGGACCTTAAGTTTGCAGTGAGCTGTTTTCAGCCTAGTAACGTTTTGATAACGTTTGTATTTTTGATTTTCAAATCAACTTTCAAATGTATTTTTTTTTGTCCAGAAGTTTACATTCGTGGACCATCACACCGGGTGCTTGGTGATAGGGTGAGAAAGTCCTGTTTAACCGGCGGCAGTCGTCCTGGAACATTTACAAAAGGTGTTCCATCAATACCAATATGGTCCCCCAAAACAGAACCAATTCAGCAACCAAAGCTCTTCCTCGCGAGTCCGACTCTTGAGGGCCATTGCAGTAGCTGGTATTACACAGGAGGACACACACTTCAAATATGTTATCAAACCCGCACTTAGTACGATTTTCAACAACGTCCCCTGGGGCTGGTGGAAGATGAAGATTAAGAGGAAAGGAGATGTTGAAGGAGTAGGTGATGTTGTCGCTGCAGTCCCGTATCACGCTGTACAAGTCAGCTGCAAGGGAAATACTCATGATTGTCAGTCATGGCATTACAACCAGCGATGCATTATAATCAAGAAAGACTGTATATCCATTTCAACATGTTTATAATTTGAATGTTTTGAAACAATGGCGATGGAGGAGATTATAACAGAAGGACATCATCATAAACATCAACTCATTTGTTTGTTATTTTGAGAAAGTGAATGATTCTCTGTGTGAGGATTAACTGTGAGAACAACCGAGACCAAAGAATTTAGTTTGATGATTTAGAAGAAGGAATTATCTCCTAAAGTTTCTGTTTAAACGATCATATAATTGTCTTGTTTGTTTACAGTCCGCGGTCGCATTGCAGGATTATCTATCGGGTTGTTCTCTTGCTTTGTTTGTTTGAGGTCGGTGTTAGTGCAGGTCTTCAGCAACCCATGCTTGCTGTAAGAGGCGACTAAGGGGATCGGTTGGTCTGGCTCGCTGACTTGATTCATGTATGTCATCGTATCCCAATTGCGTAGATCGATGCTCATGATGTCAATCACTGGATTGTCTGGTACAGACTTAAGTATGTGCAGACAATGGTCCTGTAGCTGGACTATTGCTGAATGTGGCGTTATAAAACAAACAATCAAACAAACATCCAACACAAACTGACACGCGTGTAAAGCGTGATAGGTCCATTAAGCCCCATGTTACAGACTCGTACATTTGCTGCTAGGTACTCACATTTATGTTGAGTGAAAGTTTCAATGACACAGAATTCTCCCACGCCGGAGCAGTTCCTGCTGAAGTGTTCCTGTCGTGTTTCGGCCGTCATATTGTACAGGGCATCGCAGTCGCTGCCACCGACTGTCGACTCACATTTGTAACACTCAATGCCATTGGCTGAAAATATGAGACCCATACATCCATAAAAAAAATATGCCAAAAAATGATTAGATTGACCGTGAAACCTAGGTACAACTGTTAAAGGTGTTGGTGTTCGAAAAAATGTTTAAATGTTACGGATATCTGAGAGGAGTCAAATTAATTGGGTGTCAAAATTACAGATTTTAAATTGGGATTTGAAGGTGATTCAGGGTGATTCTACGTCTCAAGACATCATGTCATCAATACTGGCATAATGAAATGGCTAGTTGTCCTAACACTTGTTATATCACTGAATAAATTTAAAGTAGCTCTGAGAAGGTTTCGTACGAGTTCTCATAACTAAGGAATTGAAACTGACAGGTCTGAGAGCATTGCTAGTTTGGACCGATTATGTTTATGTTGTAAGGAATAAATATTCAATCGCATCAATCACATTCATTGTATAACATATGTTGCGGTTGACGATATTATTTTATGAAGGCAGATGACCTACTCCAGCTTGAACAAAACGATTGATGATAAAAAAACATAGGATTATAATTGAGGCTCATCTGGAAGTCAAACTTCAACCATTGGATCCTGGTACGGCTCAAAAATGGCAGCCCAGATTTCTGGGTTCCATATCAACCTTGTAACCAGACTAAACCCCAGAGCACACGTGTACCTCAACTCTCGGCGGCAAGCGTGTCCACCAGGCAAACATAGCCTAGTTTCAACCCTTGCCATTTCAAGCCTAGAATCTTGCCGCGTTGTGTCTCTTGTGATGAAAACGCGATATCCAGTAAGATCGCTATTCTCATGTCGAAGACGACTGCCGTAGCAGACGACCTGGTCGATCAGATAACGAAATAATTTCATTCCTGAAAGATAGTTATTACTGCCGCAGTTCGACCCGTGAAGATCCGGGGTGAAACAGGTCTTCAGTAACCCATGCTTGCCGTAAAAGGCGACCGTGCTTGTCTTAAAAGGCGACGAACGGGGTCGGGTGGTCAAGCTCGCTGACTTGGTTAATGTATGGCATCGTATCCTAATTGCGTTGATCGATGTTCATGATGTCAATCACTGGATTGTTTTGTCAAGACTCGATTATTTACAGGCCGTCGTCATATAGCTGGAATATTGCTGAGTGCGGTGTTAAACAACCAACAAACAAGCTGCCGTAGTTCGCTCTAACAACTGAGGCATACATCCTAGTGAGACGGCACAGTATCAAGTAACACTGCGCACATTGCGGCAACATGAACGCGGTCGTCTAAAATAGCACTGCATCTCAGTCACTCCGCTAAGCATTCAGTCGTTTGAGTTAAAAGACAATGAAGTTATCCTCAAATATATAATAAACTTGGTTGAGTGGTCAGAAAACTTTGAAACACTCCGAAAATAGTGGCCGACCTAAGATTAGAAATAGTTTCAGCGCAAGTTCGACAGGCGATGGTAGTGGCCATAATTTGTAAAGCGTTCTCTTTTCGGTCTTTGAAAGGCATTTAGACCTGATACACATAAGGAGGAGGATATATGGATGTCAATATCTTTACCTAGCTGGCTTCAAACTGCCCTTTCCTATGGCCATCCTTTCACCTATCAGTGCTTATTACAGGCCCAGTTTGCCCAGTGTCCATTACCTATTACTTATCTATGATAACTAAGTGTTGGCTTCCATTGTCTATTGCGAATCACCTATCAGCGCCAATCATCTGTTGGCTTCCCTTGTTAGTTTCAACCCTTTGTTATCTTATTAGTTTTGTTGTCCTTACATGTACATATATATGCTCTCTGCCTCATGGCATCCATTCACCTGATGAAGGAGTAAGCATATACTCCGAAACGTTGTGTTCCTCATAATAAAGAAGTTGACATCCATATATTCTCTTCCTTGTATTCTCTGATTTGTATATCGATATGGGGGATAGTCCACTCATATCTGTTCTCAGAAAAATAGGCTTGAAATGGCAAGGGTAGAAACTAGGTTTTCATGTAGGCTAGTGGACACTCTAATTGTTTCGGGAAGATGACATGTATCTATATGTATGAACAATGGTGGTGAACGTGATTACTCAGTATCTTCCCCAGGCAAGAGAGTTAACTGACTTTAAAAGTCCAGTTTCCACCCTTGCCGGACTAGGCTGGATTTATGGAGTTACAATTTGAGTGGTGTAACGAGTCTGTGCATAGTCCAATCAAAATCCCGTAACTAAATCGTTATCCGGTTCATTAACAATATGGCTACTGCCGTGCCGAATTCGTTCGTCTGCAGAATTTGCAGAGCACGTGTGCTGTCAATTGGGCGTCGACATATAATTTACAAATCGTTTTATGTTTACAGTCAAGGTGTTTAAGTGATGTAATGCACTTAGCTAGGTAAAACCCGTTTAACTACAATTAAGATCTCTATTATCGGTGAGATCGTCTTGAACTGGGCGCCGCCATTTTGTTTGAATTCAAATTAAAGTCATATGAGAGATGGAATCTGATTGGTCAGTACCCACTGAGTCGTTGCAGAATTTAACCTTGTCCCTACCCATTTTCTAATATGCTATCTTCACACCAAACCTTTTACGTACATATTATCGCCAAGGCGTCTGGCACCTTGAAATGTAAGCAGTTAACAGTTGATTCCAGCAATTATTGATTTTCGCGTCGCTCGGGATCTAGGATGTTAAGCTTGTCTTTGTATGCCATTATAAAGATTTATCTTTGTGGAAAACAGCAGTAACACAAATGAGTTCTTCGGTCGTGGGACAGTTCGTGACTCCTCGGCTGTTCATTACCATGTCTTTCTGTGAAAAGTTTAAGTCACAAATGCTGATTTGAAATTTGCTGATTCCTTAGGGAAATGTGCCTGGTAGATTCCCAGTAACCTGTTTACTTGAGCCCATAGTCACGACCAGGGTACATGAACACTACAAGTTAAGACGTTATTATTGAAGAGGATCGTTAATAAGAACTAACTGTTTTATTAGGAAACACATTATGAGGATGTTCGTGTACCGAGACAACGACACTCTGTTCATCAACACTATTCAGGTTACTCTTGTACCAGGATGCATGACTTAGTAGATAATATAGATATCCGCCTTTGTACAACCTAATCAAATGGACATAATTGCTTTGGGAGCGATCATTTGATATTCTGGAGAATGGGATTTTGTATGGAGATTAGACATTTTTGTCAGCTACAGCTTCAAAACCAGATATTTGCTTAATTAAACCAATGAGCCTAAATGTATATTTAAGAAATTGAAACATCTTGCAATAATATATTTTTTCACATTCTTTTTCGATAGAAATCCCAGATTTCCCAGAATCAAAAGACGTGTTAGTATCCACCTGCATGCATCGTCTCTATCACTAACACCTGTTAAAAGCATCTTTACACTACATTTCATAAGTAACTTCCCCTATTTTCGCGAAAATTTCGCGATATTTTCTCGCCACTATTGCGGCACTAACGCGGAATTATCGCGCCACCTTTGAGCCATTAACGCGAAACTATTGCGCCACTTTCGAGACACTTTCGCGCTATTTTCGCGATAACATTTTACAAGATCGCGGCACTTTCGCGACACTTTCACGGCACTATTGCGCCACTTTCACGCCACTATCGCGCCACTATCGCGCCACTTTCACGCCAGTTTCACGCCACTATCGCGACACTTTCGAGACAGAATAGTCACGCTATCTTGTGACAGTTGTGCTAAATGTACGGTACAATACATTGTATTACTTTTTTCCTTGACTGATTTTGAGTTACGTTTTCCATGGCATGCTACTCTGCATTATTTATGATCATAGTGTAAAGCTTCTTTTCCTATTACCAGTACCGATATCTATACTTTATTTCGACTGCAAATGTAAGGTGATCTTGTGGTCATGACTCCAATCACAAATACTCGTACACACATTAGCTGAGGTGATTTTCACGGCAACAAATAAGATAGAACAGAATCAAACACTATCATGTGTCGGCCAAAATGACCGTCAGGAAACCTCATAACCAACTAATGTTTTGTGCATGTCTAGTATCCCATAATGTTTCTTGATAAGTTTCATTCTGAATATAATGTGAAATAGTCTGGACAAAATCGTTTGGTTATTAAAGATTTCCTATGGTAAACGAAGTCCTTCACAAATATTATGTCGTTAGGTATTTGTATTACACAGTGACTTGTTCTTGATGTGTGTACGACTATTAACATTCTGAAAGAATACGCTTTTTATTGGAAACAAAATAAACAAAACGGGGGGCACGGGTGGACCAGTCGTCTTAGGCGTTGCGATTCGCTGTGCATAGTTGCGTCCCTTGGGCACGCCAGAAACCTATGATTGTGGGTTCGAAACCCGGTTCGCCCCAATTAAGTTTCTAGGTTTGTCAGCACCATACCCGTGCTCGTGGGGTTCACCGAAATGGTAAACGTCTGAGACCTGCATCACTTTGGGCTTTCCTCCCACATTAAGCTGACACGCCGTGATATAACTTGAATACTGTTAAATGGGCAATTACCTAAAGCAATTCCCCGAGAGTTGTTGCCTTTGTTATTGTTTTTCCCCGTGAGTACCCGGATGATATAGCAGAGATCTAGACTAGTTCGCGGCCTGTGCTGCGCCATTCGTAAGCGCAGTTGTCACTTTTATTGACAGTATAAAGGCGTATGGTCACATTTATCAACAAAATGAAATACATTTTTGGAAATAATAAGAAAATGTAGGTATCTTTGTGGGTAGCATCATTAATGGTGACGGTGTTTTGATAAGTCACTTGCTTGATAATTGTGTGATTTTCGTTTACACTATTTTGACTTGCAACACAAAGGAAATATTTCACCTGCCCATTGCTTATTTTATGGTGTTTATTTTTTTACAGTCAAAATGCGCAAACGTTTCACTTAGGAAATTTATTAAACGCCTAAATATTCAGTTATTTCACAAATTGACTGAAAAATATGCCCATCTGTATTATTATGATGACGAAATCCAAACATTTTTATGTTTAATATCATCACCAAGTGACTGAAAATGTAAGGATATTAAAAGTACATTTCTATATTGTTTGGATTCTAATCCCAGCATAATTAATCTATTGTGATGTTTTTAAGCCCTTTTGACAGTCTTAGTCATTTTTAGTCAATCTGTTAAATATATGAACAGATTTTTCAGTCAATCGCCTGAAATATTTAGACATTCTATAAATTGCCTGAGTGAATCATATTTTACACATTGACAGTAAGATATACACGCATACAAAGGAAAAGACTTGTGAAAAACAACGTCTATCGCGCATCGAAGAACTTCTCAACCAAGACATAGAGGAACAAGACTGATTCTGTTCAATGCTACAGCAAATGAATGAAAACAAAATGCAAATATCATAATTACAACCTACCAAAGTTATATGTATATTTTAAGTCAGCTGCCTTGTTCGAGGAATGCAACCGTAAATATTCACATAAAGGAACAATATTCCACACATCTGCAGCTGTACAAAGAAACTTATTGGATGTCACGTGTCTCTGTAACAATCAAATATTTCAAAATATATTTATCGTTTCGGGATATTATAACCCGTGTTTGGTTTCTCAACTGATCACTTAGTTTGTTTCAGTTGTTTCACATAGGTGTCAAGTCTCAAAGGTCAGCTGAGAAAGCCCACGTGACAACTGTTTTCATAATGTCCACGGTTCTTTAATAAAAAAAATCCATTGAGTTAGATAACAATGAGCAATCAATCATCGATATATCGGCTTTGAACAAAGTATGTTCTTTTCACATCGGCACTTCACGCCCATATATTGGGGTATTCCGTCTGCTTTAGTAAACATACACATGTAAACGCTTACTTTTGACAAATCCACTGTGCAAAATAACAGTGATTATTCAATCAACGTAATTTCTGCTGATCCTTTGATGGCGAGGAATGATGGTGATCACTCCTCTTGCTGGGCTGAAACGTGCATATTATATGACATACATTTCACCTCACTTCAAACCGGGATTCGGTTTAAACCTGAATTTGAACTGAATAAATACCCCAGACACACGAAATGCCTAATGGGAACCTTTATCAGGTAATCTGAGTGGTGCCTCCAGTAATTATACCTGTAATAAATTAACTGAGCATCAATTGAATGACGACAAATACACAAGTGTAGGGTTATACCAGAAAACATGGATGAAAACTAGGGAGTAGTTTAAACACGCAATCCGAAATCCGAAAATGCTTTCACTGCAGGGATACTTTTCTTATTATAAACTATAACCACCAGGGGTATTTCCAAATAACGACATCCGATGAGCTTCTGTCGTTCTTTTTGTCTGTTTATTTAGGCTGAAGAAATTTATTAACATGCGCCCTTTGTCCAAATCTTCATAGATCACGGGTAACCAATCAGTGTTGAAAAATGCGTAAAACAAATATTGCCTCCAAGTTTATTTAGCTGTCCTTGCAGACGGTAGCCCAGTCTCTTGTCACGCTCAGTTGCGTTTGCGAGCAAACTCGACTCACGGCAGCTAGTGTGACCAAGCGACCAATGTCAGACTGCCGAGAAGAAGCTAGAGATTATAGAAACCCAACTCACTCACTGATTTCAGTGACTCGTTCTGATAAGTAGTGCCCCTTCTATCTATTCACTTATTATACCTCTTGTCAGTGTTAGAAACATTTCAATGTTCTAAAACAAATAATTAAATAGTTGGTTCACATACGCATCGACCCGTTGGACGCAGACATTTCGCAATTTCATAAATGAATTCCTGAAGTGGTCTAACGGGTTCATTTTGTGACACGTGTACGTAGTAAAAGTGTCAGTTTAATGCTTTGCCTTAAATATATGCAATATTTATTATTACAGCAATACACAGACTTCTTTCTTTAGATACGCATGTATGTGTTTAAAAGAACATCCTTGAAAGGGGCCCGGTGGAAATATTATCTGGGATGGTAGGAGACAAAACGATTGTGTTGTATTATTTTCCACTTACATGGAATTAACGTTTCGCGAACGCCCGATACCATCACTATTTGTAGTGATTTATAAACACATGCTCACGATACAGTCGGAATGCTTTTAGCAGAGATTTTCTTTTGAATATGGAAAGGATTGTGTCGCTTTTATTATGAAACTGTAGCATATTAAATATTTCACTAACATTGTTGGCGGGTGTTAGTGCAGTCAGTATAGACGCTTGAATTTCGAAATATACCATTTGAAGTTTGAATCCATCCGTCGACATATCCGATAACACACTCCCGAGTAATCAGAACCTCTCTTACTTTCTTAAACATATGTTCGAGCTCAAATTAATGAATTGAATTGTTTACAAATATCAAACGATGCTTGGAACCCATGTCGCCAATATCTTCTCTATCCAGGGAATATTTACCAGAAACAGTGTCAAAAGAAAACCAAATCACTCTATTGCGAAAAGCGTTTTTGTAAAACGATAGCCAATGAAGCGTGTGGATTGGTAAAACAATAGAGGATTATAGGGGGCGTCTCACAGGCAAGTGAGCGAAGCTCAAGATGGTGAGCAGAGGTTTCAGCTCCACAGGATCCCAAACAACCAACCAGGTCGAAGGCTGGCATTCTAATAAAAGTAAGAGGGGTCCGACCAGACACGCATTTATAGACGGAACAAAAAGCTACAGAAACCCCTAACTAAGGCAGGCAAACAAATAACCTTCTTGTGGATACCCGCCCACGTAGGAATATACGGTAATGAAAACGCCGATAAAGCAGCTAAACAATCCCTCAAAATCCCAGAAATAAGCTTAAACTTACCCATCTCAAAATCAGAAATTAAAAGTGTAAACAAGCAAAAAATCACAAAATATGGCATAACCTATATCTAAACTCAAATAGCCAAATCAAAAAAGTGCTCAGCAAACCACCACAGAAACCAAAAATTCTCCATCCATCAAAAAAAATCGACAGAGTAATCACTAAACTCCAAACAGGACACACCAACCTAAATAACCACCTAAAAAAATAAAAAAACACACTACAGGTAACTGCCCACACTGCAAACAACCAGAAACCCCAGAACACGCACTCATCCACTGCACACACTACCTAACACATCGAACCGCGTTACAAACCACCCTCAATCTAAACAAGGCTCTCACTCTAGAAGCAATACTAAACCCACAAAATAAACTAGAAAATATCAAGGCCTTAGGCGTATTCTTAATAAAAACGGAACTAATAAAACGCATCTAAAAACACAATAACCTACCAAATCAAAATCACATAAACAAACAAACATACACCATACCCAGCTCCCTTAGTTCTCCTCCCCAACCCCATCGGCATCTATTCCAAATCTCAAAATTTCCAAATTCTATATAAGCAACCCCTAAAACCCCCTCTTGGGTTGCACAGACCACTTTCGCCCCTTTCGGAAACACATTAAATGGCCTGGCCGGGCCCGTGTGCGAAATACGCATCAGTCGGAAAGCGCACGTTAAATCTCCAAAGTAAGTAAGTAAGCTACAGAAACCCTGGTCATGCAGCTGAATGCCGGGGGTCGCCTGACACCTATGAAGAAAAAATAGGGCGCCTGATAACGCCCTGCAGACCACCCAACACCTGCTATGGGTGGCCAAGCAACCATTCAGCAATATCATGACACTGTGTCAAATTATGTTTGCTTATAAATGTAAATGTGCCTATTTAGAAAGAGCAACATATGTACATTCGTATTTGAATTATCGCTTCAGGACCATCGCTTATGTATCCTTGACTTGATCATCATGCTTGTGACAACCGTTACGTTCGGTAGTAAACCCTCCATTATATCTAAAATGTTAACTGTTCTTTATACACGACCAGGTGCTATAAGCGTACGCTTAGACAACAAAAGCACACATTTGAACCGACTGTCGCCGCTCAGTCATCGTCATGCATATCATGAAGTAATTAGGGTATTGTCACTAAAGCTTCGCGCCCGTCTGTTAGTTCTGATAGTGATTACATAAGCTTTGTATTGATATGTTTATCGAGACGAATCAAAGTACGTGAGGGGTGTAAGAATGTTTTAATGCCTCACCGTCACACGAAATGAAAACCGGAGTCACTCGAATGGTTTAAGTAAGACAGTGGCAATAAATAAGGGCGTCATGAGGGTCACACTTTACAGACAGGCGATAGTCAATTTACGTCAGACCTCTATACAACATTAACATATGCTCCGATTAAATCCGGGGCGCATTCAAATATTATTGTCTTATCAGCAGCATATTGGGTGAATTATAACTATAATTGTCGGATGCTTAACGTAAGTTAGGGACATAATCTAGAATATTCAAGACTTTAAAAAAGATAATTTAGTTGATTTATTTCGATAATAATTTAACACGTCCCATTTTAATTCTGGAAACCCAAAAGTCCAGAAACGCTACGGTCTTTGCCCAGTATCGGTCAAAGTTATTTACAAAATTAAACATGCTGTTTTCATGGTAACATACCAAGGAAGAAAAAATGAAAAAAAAAATGTTTAAAAACTTAATATTTACACTATGTCGCACATGGGCCTGCCCATGGGCGAAGTTTGGCCCATGGGCGAGAATATATTCCTTTACTTAAAACTCATGTTTTTGTTTCGCAAATACATTAAATGTATTCATTCAAGTATCATGACACAAAATATAACTCATTTTAACTTAATTCAACTATTTTATAGCGATATTGAAATATTTCGCCTATGGGCGAGAAAAAGGTTTGGCCCATGGGCGAGAATATGTTCCTTTACTCAAAACTTATGTTTTTGTTTCGGAAATACATGCGGTTGTTCTTACCATTTTCATGACACATAATGTAACTCAATTTTACTTAATTCAGCTATTTTATAGCGTTATTGAAATATTTAGCCTATGGGCGAGAAAAGGTTTGGCCCATGGGCGAGAATATTTCCCTTTGCTCAAAACTCATGTTTTAGTGTCGCATATACATAAAGGTGTTCTTAGAAGTTTCATGTCATATAATTTAACAAATTTTAACTTAATTCAACTATTTTACGGCGTTATTGAAATATTTCGCTCTGGACGAAAAAGATTGGCCCATGGGCGAGAATATTTACCTTTGCTCAACAGTTTTAGTTTCGCAAATACATAAAGGTGTGTCTACAAGCATGACACATGATTCAACTATTTTACGGCGTTATTAAAATATTTCGCCCATGTTTTCGTCAGTCCCTTTAAAGCATCAACTAACCGTGTGCAAAGTATATTGTTTCGTGTTAAATATACTTTATATTATATCATTACATTACTATTTAAAAAGGGCATTTGATTGGATGTTTCCTTTATAGAAGTTCTACAAATTTCACCTGTTTTACATTTTGTAGCGATCTTTCATGAACCCGGCCTTACCTCTCAAAACGTTTGGACAGTTTATCATACGAATCCATGTGCGTGTACTCCAATTCATTGGAGTTATTTTCCACAACATTCAAGTTTAGCTAGTTTCTATTTCATTTATCATTTAATGCCCCGTTGATACATCACACTGGGCAATTACGTGACACTAGGTATGAAATATACAGGTACGCGTGCGCGGATTTAAATGAAAAAAACTATTCGTCTTTTATTGCATAACGTTTGGCTGAATATCTTACATTCTAACGAAATCTCGAAATAATTATTTAATAACATGCGGTGACGAACTGACCAGTGGAGAATTATGTTTCAATGCGATTGAGGAAAACGTGAGTGAATATTGTGACACTAAAGCACCTTTTAACTGCATCGCCACTTGGGGTATGAAAATAGTAACAGTTCAGAAAAAAAAACAGCCTTCTTATGATAATTCTCATATCGTTGTACCTAATTACAGTGTCGGCGTTATTTACAAGTGATTCTACAATACCTGCTGTCGGTCAATTATGATCTACCACACCACGCGTGAATAAACAGTTATGCAGGTGTTGCTGTGGATACATGTTTTACAAATGTTCGTTGATATGTGGATATATTAAGCACAAAGACAAACAAATGTTTATGAAAGATGAATTAGTGCCTTGATATATTCGTCAAGATGTGTATCATCGTTTAATGGGGTCATTCAATAAACGTATGTTTGGAGGAGATATCAAAGGAGCCGCCCAATATACACAGTGTCGTCCGGTGAACTACCACCCCACCCAGTCCATAAGAGTTATGTAATCGGTACACAAATATATTTGGTGCGATGTCAGTGTGGAAGGAGTTTGAATTACGTCCGCCACTGGCCACAGAAATCCTCAAAGGTTAGTAACAATCAGCAAGGTCAATGCCGTACTAATTACCTAGTGACGCACGTAACAACGACTGCCAATAGGTAAAATGGTGAAAACAAATTGAAATAGATTTTAATAAAACATTATTGTACTAAATAACTTGCATAAGCGGTGCCCAAAATTGTTTGACCGTGTTATGTGTGTTGTAGACTGACGAATAGCATGTAATTGTCATGCTGTTCGCATGGTTCCATATACAAATTCAGATATACAACCGGAATGAAACTGAGAACTGAGATGCCAAATACAACCTGCATTCACACATGGAAGCAATATACTTGTTTGTATGCCCTCTCCTCTGAAAAATGTATCACTAAAGTATTTGCATTGTAATAAATATAGTAATGATGAAACTTGGTAATTTGGTAGGTCTCCGACAGATATGATTTTCAGTTTTTTTACACCTTTGATTGATACGGATTACGTACCTGTAGTCTAGTCACTGTATCTAATGTATCTGCTTGTTAACAATTTCAAATGTCCTGTTATATATATAGCACTATTCCTAAAATACGGCAGTTTCTTTTATCGGGTATAAATAGTTGATTCGTCTTGTCACGCAGTCATTTTTTACTTGATCGAATGATTTCCACAAAAAATTCCGGCAGAGAGTTTTGTATTTTATTATATACATGTATTGTTAATTGTAGAAGATGCTTACATTACTGTATCTCAGAACGCAAATCTGATAACATTCAAACATGTAATTAGTACACAGTTAATTGTTACATATAACTTCCTGCATATTCCTTTTTGAACCAAAAGCCTACATGTATACTGAAATCGGTGTCCACTGTTAAAAGGGTATAAGTGCAGTCAGCCATGGTAAATGGAGAGACAATAATAAGGTGATTAATTATAGTCTGTTGCAGAATATGCGGTATAAGTGTAGTCATTTATACATATACACATTACACATATACAGATGAAATACACGATATGATACAGTGCAAGAACAAATAAAGATACGGTTTCTATTAAAAATAATTTTTCGATTATGGATTTAATTAGCATGTTTAAATTTTCAGGCCAACACGGTTGAGATACAGCATCGGCATACTCAACTGGAGTTGTTTTCTGCCGGTCGTAAGTTCTTTGTTTGACTGAGCACACTTGTGTCGGTGTTGCGATATTTTCTTCTCTTTGTTGGCAGCCTGCCACCGGCCTGAATTTTGAAAAAGGTCTCAGCATGGGACTGTTAATTTCTTCTTAATGAAGTCTACAAGCTTACAAACTTGTAGATGTTGGGGCGGGTTTTTTTAGCTCAGAGTGTTAGTGGTCCTGGAACCCACAGTGTCAAACACGTTCTGCACAATACGTCCATCAGATTCTACCGTTCAGCAACATTGTCACTGAATTTCAGAACTCTGGCATGATATAATAATCAAGGATTTCGAAGGTGAACGAGGGGAAAGGCAGACGCACGTGGATTTACCCTCAGGTTATTATTGTCTGGAGTTCACATTTTTGGGCATTTCATATACTAATTGAACAGAGTTCACCTGCACATGTCCACTTTAGTGATACAGACTGTAACCAAAAAATGCAATGAGCCGTAGCTCTTAATCCCTTATAACAACGGTAACAACAACCAGGGTGAGGACACAGTAAGGTTAAACCGTGTCAAAAAGACAATCTCAGGTGGCTCGCGCCATATCTCCCATCAAGTCAGCTCTGTTTTTAAGCGCATAATTATGTTTTTACATACAGAAATAAAAGGAATTTAAAAAAATCATATTTAACAAACCTACACATTACCAAATACAAACTTTATAACCCTTTCTAGACTTCATTCCAATTAACCTGGATCATTCAACTCGCTCGCGAAGGTCGTATACGACTTTAAAGTGAATACGTCTACAGTGTACAAGTAACATTTAACTGTATCATATATACTCATGATAAGCAATTATTTTCGTTCCTACTTCGAATGAGCACATTCTGGGGCTAAATCTGCAAAAGGAAGACAAAATATTTCTTTGTACAATGCAAACGATACAAACGTAGCGGCTGATAATAGAGACAATGATTTAATAATCTGCAATATATCATTTGTTCTCGTTCAATCTATTGTACATATTGAAGTGACTGTAAAGTTTCAAGGAGAACTAAAATGTTGTGGTATTATGAATGTATTTAGAATATTAAGAGCGAAAAACAGTCACCATATCGGATGTACATGTATAACTTGTCTTCCAACACCACGCTTATGCCGAGGCCCATGGTCATAAAACTGATCGATCCCATAAAAGGAGCAAATAGTTTCGCAGATACTACTTGCTAATGTTCACTCCAAATTGACACACGACCTAATCATAAGTAAGACCAGACAAGTGTGACCAGTGTACCTGCCTGGTTTTACCTCCTAATTACCGAGCTGCCCAATACTGTCATACTGTCGGCAGAGTAAGCGGCTCCAACTCGTTGAGTGATACAGATTAACCAGATTATGATTGTGTTTGTAAGTTGCGTATAATCTGTGTCGGGTTGCAGTTGTTTTATTAGGCAAGACCAGGGGTAGTTTTTTTCAATTAAACCTTTTAGCCGTTGAGTTTGTTTTGCATTCATTTCATTAAATACATTGTTAGGTAGAATGATAACACGTTATATGGATTAAACATCTCCTTAACCTGAGTATAATCTCACATGTACCCCAAGTACCGTACTATATTACTTTGCGGAGACACTGAGAATAATTTTTGAGTTGGCATTGTACGCTGTCTGAATGACTTTACACAAATCCCTGCGTCAGTGGACCCGTGAAGATCTTCAACAACCCATTCTTGTCGTAAGAGGCGACTACCGGGATCGGGTGGTCAGGCTCGCTGACTTGGTTGACGCATGTCATCGTATCCCAATTTCGTGGATCGATGCACATGATGTCAATCACTGGATTGTCTGGTCCAGACTCGATTATTTACAGACCGCCGTCATACAGCTGAAATATTGCTAAGTGCGGCGTTATACAACTAACAAACAAACAAATCAATCAAAACAATCACTATGACGAGGTATGCATATCTTGCAATCAACCTGAATCCAGTTACTGGAATGTCAAACCCGGGCTTGGTTAAAACAAGAATTGCAGTTAGATCCCCTATATGCTGTAGATCTCCTGTAGTCAAGAGATGCAATAGCGAGGCAGAACGATGTCAATTTATGAGGGACAGACTCGAACATATATAAACATAGCAGCCAAAGATAAAAATAAAATCATATCATGTACGAAAATAGAAATGATATCAACACAAAAAGAGAAAGTGTATGAGTACTAAAACTGGCAATAGATATGCGTACCCTACGTACACACATGAGTCCCATTCGACTGTCTACAACACACGAATAACTGTCAAACAAGTTTGGGTACCCCTTCTGTTCAGGCAACTTATTTAGTTTAATAATTTTGTATTAAAATCCTTTTCAATTTGTTTGCACCATTTTCCTTATTCCATGCATGTTTATGCTGCTACATCTTATTGCTCATGTTTCCAAGTATTGTAAAACACTTCAGTGTTTCTCCTTCTTAATCTAACGTTATAACATTTCAGGTCATTACCATCATCTAATACACAAGAGATGATACCAAAACATATTTTATTCGGTTTTATGGTCTATGCGGTCTTACAATTGATTTAATTAGCCTTTAAATCTTATGTCTAGTACATATTTTCACAAACAGGGCTGTTAGATGATATAAGGAATGTAACATCCAGTTGAGGACTGAATACGACGTACTTTAGTCTGTTAACGACGTTTCTACAATTAATATTTTGAATAAGCCGTTAATACGCCAGTTGTGACAGGGATGATGGTATGGTAGCTGTAGCAGACAGACTGGCAGCCGTTGTTACGTGAGTCACTAGGTTATTAGTACGGCATTGGCCTTGTTGATTGTTACTATACTTTGAGGATTTCTGTGGCCAGTGGCGGACGTAATTCAAACTCCTTCCACACTGACATCGCACCAAATATATTTGTGTACCGATTACATAACTCTTACTGACAGGGTAGGGTGGTAGTTCACGCGAAACGGACGACACTGTGTAAATTGAGCGGCTCCTTTAATTTCGCCTCACAACATACATTTAATGAATGACCCATTAAACGATGATACACATCAGGATCGCGGAGAAAATACAAGATTCGTTCTCGTTGAATATATATATCAAGGCACCAATTCATCTTTCATAAACTTTTTGTGCCTTTGTGCTTGATATATCCACATATCAACGAAAATATGTAATACATGTATCCACAAAAAATATACATGTACATGGCATTGCCTAAACGTCGGGCCGGGCCAAGACGGGCCAAAGTGTTATTGGCGGGATTGCCTAAAAGTCGGGCCGGGCCGGGCCAAGACGGGCCAAAGTGTTATTGGCTAATTACTTCATTATCGGCGATCATACCTTCATATAATTGATGCAATATAAACACATGACATGAATGAACAATCACCAAACAAAAAAGTGCACCATAATTAAGTAATTCGGAGTAAATCGCTTGAAAACCAGAAAGTGGAGCTATGTGTACGCGTCGCTGATCTAGCTAACCTGTAAAAGAGCAATCGTTAACCGAAATAAGATTTAAAACGTATCAAATACTTCTAGCTATCGTGATACACATTTCCATCTGTCGGCATAGTGTTTATATTTATAGGAACGTACTATATCTCAATAAATACCACTTTATAATGTCACTGTTCGTCGTATTTAAAGCAGACACGTTGGTTAAAGTAGACCTCTTCTCCCTATACTCTCAACAGTCACACAAGTGTTCGGTCCGACTTGGCCCGGGCTGTCAAAATCAACTTAAACCTCACAGATGTATCATCAAATGGATTCACATCTATAGATTAGTATTATATCTACCTAAATACCGCTTTATAGTGTCTCAGATCGCTGTACTTAAAGAAAACAAGGGGCTCAAAGTGAAGTCCTTTTCCCTTTACATTCTCAACATAGTCTCTATCAGAAGTGTTTGGCTTGTGTTGGGTCCGACTTGGCCCGGGCTGTCAAAATCAACTTCAAACACACAGATGTATCTTCAAATGTGTTTACATCTATAGATTAGTATTAAATCTACGTATATACCACTTTATAATGTCACAGTACATCGTATTTAAAGAAAACAAGGGGCTCAAAGTGAAGCATTTTACTGTATTTTCTTAAGAAAATCTATGTCAGAAGTGTTCGTTCCGACTTGGCCCGGGCTGTCAAAATCAAATTAAACCGCACAGATGTATCTTCAGATGTGTTTACATCTATAGACTATTGTTATATCTACCTAAATACCACTTTATAGTGTGTCAGATCGCGGTATATAAAGAAAACAAGGGGCTCAAAGTGAAGCCCTTTTCCCTTTACATTCTCAACATAGTCTCTATCAGAAGTGTTTGGCTTGTGTTGGGTCCGACTTGGCCCGGGCTGTCAAAATCAACTTTAAACACACAGATGTATCTTCAAATGGATTCACATCTATAGATTAGTGTTATATCTACCTATATACCACTTTATAATGTCACAGTGTATGGCATTTAAAGAAAACTGGGCCGTTAAAGTCAAGCTCTTTTACTGTATTTTCTTAAGAAATATTATCAAATAAGAATATGTGATTGATCTATTACAGACTTTAATGGTTTCACAAAAGGACCAACATTTCTCTTCTGACATGCTTGATTGTATTGCAGTCATTACATTTCCCCAAGACTCTGCACCAGTTTGATATAACGATTGTTACAACAGTGGAATTGCTATAAACGCATTGACGCGCGAAAGGGACGCGGTAACTAAAGAATTAAAACATTAACATAAATACAATTTTTTTGTGGATTTTTTTAGAGTTTGGGATATTGAGATCCCGCCTTGTGTTATATGGCAGAACGTATTTAGTCAAAACACACACAGCCTCTGTTTCTTTTGGGACTTAAATCTAAATCCTGAGAACCTGTTGTGTTTACCTTGACACACTTTTTCTCTGGAATGAGTAAGATACACATTTGAAATGGAACTCGAGTCCGCGGCGTGCTTAGCGATCACTATGACTGTAAGGCCACAATAGCACACGAATAGGCCTCTGAAAAGCAACGCCACTGATTACGTTACTGATTGTTGTTTGAGACAACCAAACCGGAAATGACAACGTGACAGCAGAAATCACATCAGCAATAGGGTTTCATATGATTTATTTTGTAAAAATGCACTGAAGTGTAGCGTAATTCACTGTGGTTTGAATTCCAATATCTTCCAGATGAATAAATTATATCGCCAACTTGAACAAGGGGATATTATGTTGTGACAACGATAGTCTGCCGTCTGTTAATGTTTGTCACTGTGAATAGCCATGAACACAACGACGGAAATTATCATGAATAATTTGTTGCACGTTATTCTACTGCTTTACTGTCCAGATCATATTACACTGCATCATGAATAACACACCCCAAGTCAAATTAATGACACTTTGCATAATTGACACGATCGTTGAGTTTTGCCATAGTTGACAGTTGGTGTGAAATTTGATTCCATCATCTCCAGGACACGATGCTTGCCCATTGCCCATTGTCTTGCGAACTAAATTATTACGATCTACAATTATGTTCCCTTTGAAATTCGTTATAACCGTAGTTTGCTGTATAAACTTACTTTGATATTCCCAATGGTGCGTGAATGTTACTGAGTCTCTTGTGTGTCGGGGGCACGGGTGGCCCAGTCGTCTAAGGCGCCGCGATTCGCTGTGCAGAGTTGAAGATACAAGCCAAACACTTCTGATAGAGACTATGTTGAGAATGTAGAGGGGAAAGGGCTTCACCTTGAGCACCTTGTTTTCTTTAAATACGATGTACCGTGACATTATAAAGTGGTACATAGGTAGATTTAATACTAATCTATAGATATGAATCCATTTGAAGATACATCTGTGTGTTTAAAGTCGATTTGGACCGACCGGGCCAAGTCGGACTCAACACAAGCCAAACACTTCTGATAGAGACTATGTTGAGAATACAGAGGGGAAAGGGCTTCACTTTGAGCCCCTTGTTTTCTTTAAGTACAGCGATCTGAGACACTATAAAGTGGTATTTAGGTAGATATAATACTAATCTATAGATGTGAATCCATTTGATGACACATCTGTGAGGTTTAATTTGATTTTGACAGCACGGGCCAAGTCGGACCGAACACTTCTGACTTGGATTTTCTTAACAAAATACAATAAAAATGCTTCACTTTGAGCCCCTTGTTTTCTTTCAATACGATTACTTTTGGGTAAAGGAACATATTCTCGCCCATGGGCCACACTTCTTAGTGTAAATATTGGGTTTTTGAACAATTTTTGAACAATTTCTTCTTCCTTGGTATGTTCATAAAACAGCATGTTTAATTTTGTAAATACCTTTAACCGAGACTGGGCAAAGACCGTAGAGT
Organism: Haliotis rufescens; assembly: GCF_023055435.1. Lineage (NCBI taxonomy): Eukaryota > Metazoa > Mollusca > Gastropoda > Lepetellida > Haliotidae > Haliotis > Haliotis rufescens. Next base: position 218,501 of record NW_025963813.1, read on the forward strand.
TTCTGGACTTTTGGATTTCCAGAAGTAAAAGGGGACGTGTTATTTTTATTATTATGAATATCTCCTTAACGAATATCTAATATCAGAAAGAAGATTGCAGCTCGCTTTAAAGTGCATTCTATCCTCGGCAGTTTGATTTTTGCAATTTTTGCATTTACGAATGCTGGTCACCACTCCGTAACAATTGATGCGATGGTATTTGTGGATTAGCCTTCAAATGTTATTACTGTAGAATATTACTTTTTGTAAGAATTATGAAGTGGACATTTGGAGGCGTCTCAGGATATCTTTCAGGATGTGTTTTCTAGCATTCACCACTAATTATATCAGGGTATTGGAAACATGTATAGATTGCCTGGCTGTAGATAGGATTTGTGATCTTAACAATTACCGGGTGTGACAAAGTATACAAGATCTCATTAGGGGATACCAAGGGTATCAGTTTAATATTAGAGGACGTTGGTAGTGAATACGTAATGGCATGTCGATTTCTAATCCTTTCTTTCTCTGTGGGTAATCCTTTCAACCTGATGAAAGGAGGTCACTCAAGCAGTTCGTGCTTTTTTTGGTCAAATGTGTCTTTAAATGAAGGAGAGCTGAACAAAGAGTAAAATCTTTTTCCCATGTCACTTCCAGCTGGTGACATGTAGTGAACTTGACATGTGATGATGACTTTTCATGTTTATATTAAAATAGTTTGTCAAACTGTAATATAAATTATTAATTTATTCAATGTGAGGAAATGTCAGTACGGGATATTGTCCGAGTAGGGGACTGTCGGTGTGGGGGAAATGTCCTACACTCCTTAAATATATGGTGTGGTACATAATAAATGAGCAAACAATCCTGCGTTGTAAATGTTCCTATTTTAGAACGTAATATCTGGCAATGAGTATGATAACCTTTTTATTCAGATATTCGGAAAGGCAGCAACAGAAGCCAGCACTGGCTTGTTTTGTCCTATCCGTTTTACAAAACGTTCTAAAACAGTGTCAAACCATACCTACATTGTTTTGTGTGATGGATGATACAGGTACATGCTATCTCGTCTTCTTAACATTCACTTACTTCATTAGTGCAGGCGCACACGTATAACTAAACACAACGACATGAGAAACATATTTTCATGACATGTAGCCTAGAGGTCCTTGTCAATTGTAGCCCTCCCTCCTTTAGTGAACATTAATAAACAACCGGTATCGATACATAACATGTTCTCTGGTCTCGAATCAACGTAACAAGTTAATTAAATACTGCGTAGCAATCCTATTTCAGTGAAGGAATGTTAAGAACAAGACGACAAAATGACTGCATAGTGTAATGTGTTTGAAGTCATTGTTCTATATTCTAAGCAAAAACGATACCACAGGATATGTGAGATGTTGCTGACGAAGAAATATGATCTTGTGTCAACTCAATTTAATTCTTTATTTCAATTCAATTCTTTATTTTTCAGTATAAAGGCCATAGGCCCACGTACAAATACTCACTGAAAAATACAGTATACATGTAGATCTTGTGTCACAAATATATGGTAATCCTTGTTCCTCGCACAAACCTATCGATATCGTTCATATCTGTTGCGCTTCCGTCCTAATGACCATGAGTATTACATATGTTCTTAAATGTAAAAAACGTCTTAAATGCCACTGGTTAACGCTACTATTCAATTGCCTGCACAGCTGAATCTACCCTACTCCTAATGAATACAATTTGCTGGAAGGTGGATTTCATCTTCCACGTTTCTCATGTTATATAACTCATGACTCTTCCTGTTATTTCGTGCACCTGCTTAGCATTGTGAGTAGACAATGTAATTAACTATCCGAGTTGTCTCGCTATAAGTTACATAATAAACTGTGGGGTGCTTTTTTTATTGGAGTAGATATTCTGAGTATATTCATTGTGAATAATGTTGCAGTCTGGTTCGCTCTCGAATGTCTAGAGAATAAAGAATTCATCAAATCACAACTATATCTGCAGACCCCGCCACCAAAAACCCTAATCCTTTCAGATTCATTAAGTGGGCTCCAGGCTATAAAAAAACTAAAACACAAAAAAACGCCAAAAACTAATACAACAGATAATTAAAAGCGCCAACAATCTACGTAAACTAGGTGAAGACATAGAAATAGTATGGATCCCTGCCCACGTTGGAGTGTTTGACAATGAACACGCAGACAAAGCAGCCAAATCTGCTCTAAAATTAGAAGAAGTAAGCATCAACCTACCAATGTAAAAAGATTAAATTAAAAGTAATACAAAAGTGGCAAAATAACTATCAAAAATAACTAAACTACAAACAGGCGACACTAAGTTAAACTCCCACCTACACCAAACTAAAAAAACACCAATCCGGGAAATGCCCCCACTGCAACTTAAAAGAAACTCCTGAACACATAATACTATATTGCACACAGTACCAGCAACATAGAACAACACTCCAATCCACTCTAAACTGCAACAATCAAATGACACTAGCAACGGTACTAAACCCCCTAAATGACTTACAAACCTTTAAAGCACTAGGCATATATCTAATCAAAACAGGCCTACTCGGCCGCATCTAACAAAGTACAACAAACAAGCTGCCAATAAACCTTAAAATTCTAAATCTACAAAAACATACTTAGAACTACATCTACTAAAACTACATTTAGTCCCCTCTCCATCTTTTGCATGGCATATTTCAAAATTCCAAATTTGTTATCCAAATTAGGTAAACAACCCTAAAAGCCCCCCTAGGTTGCCCAACCTTCTCGGACATACCCTTTTCGACAAAACACTAAATGGCCTGGCCACGTTAAAGTCCCAATTTAAAAAAGTAAATAAGTAGACCCCGCGTATCTGAGACACTCGACATGTGTATACGTGCATCAACTTTTGCACAAACCCAGTGTAGCAGTAGTTTGTCTGATTAACGAGCAGAAACTAATCTTACAACTTACCACTATGTGGAACAGATAAACAACACAGTGTTTGACCTATCATTTTAAAACCGTCTATGGATCATGTCTTTGAAAATCATTTACAAGTTCAACACATAAGGAAGACATCTTTAATTTGGGGAACACAATGTTTTGGAGTGTATACTTACTCCTTCACCTGATGAAAGAGTAAATATTACTTCGAAACATTGTGTTCCTCATAATAAAGTTACCATCCATAAATTCTCTTCCTTACATGTATGTATCATCCGTGTATCACCTGGTTTCTACTTCGTTTTGAGGAAAGTTATTCCGTTTTCATAAGCACATCAAAGCGAAATGTATTTTCATATATTTAATCCTGAATGCTAAATGCTAAACAGAGACAGTGATGGCCGCTGTTAACACTCAGCATTTCAGGCATTTACGGACGAACGCAAGTCCTTATTGTGTATGAATCAGATGAACTGAGGACCAAAATCGGGGTAAATCTAGAAAAAAAAGTGTATTCAGGCACCGCTGGGAATTGCGTTCTCTTACACTACTCCCAATTACGAAGACTATTGATAACTTATACAAATGAGTTACACACATCAGGGAATATTATTTTTTTCCATTAATTTCTTATTGATTAATATAGAATAGGTCATGCATCCTTGCGGAAAAAATACAGTTTTAAGAACATAATTTTTTATCCATGTAAAGCTTTATACTGTTAATGGACCTACCACCTACACCTCTTTAAATATAACACGAGCAACAGGCTTATATAGCTCCAGGTTAGATTGAACATACATCCGACATACATGGGGAAGTAACGCACGACAGCATTTCTGAAGTGTACATGCAGTGTACCAATATGGCGCCACTTTCTCGGCACTATTACCGACTTTTGCGGCACTATCGCGCCACTTTCACGGCACTATCGCGCCACTATCGCGCCACTATCGCGCCACTTTCACGGCACTATCGCGCCACTATCGCGCCACTTTCACGGCACTATCACGGCACTTTTGCGCCACTTACGCGAAACTTCGCGGCATCAGCGCGCAACTTTCGCAGCATTTTCTAGCCACTCTCGCGGTATTATCGCGCCACTTTCGAGTCACTTTCGCGATACTTTCACGGCACTATCGCGAACGCATAGCGAAATAGTTTCGCGATACAGGGGAAGTGACTTTTGAAATGTAGTGTACATACTTGTGTCATGCCCGAGTAGCTTTGGGGATTCCGGGTTATGTATGTATTTCCCCAGCAACCTATGCTGGTCGAAGGAGACGGCAAAATGGATTGAGTGGTCAGGCTCGGCGCATCAGCTACTCAATCACTCTGAATGTCAGTAGCAGGTCTTCGTTCGTCATCTAAAACAACTTTCAGACGACGAACGAAGATGCTATTGATTATAGCTTACTGGATAAGAGTTGCTAGACAGCCTTCTACAAGATATTCTAAACGATGTTATGATTTATGAAAGAAATTAGATGTTGTTGGAGATATTAACTGGGTTTCATCTGTGGGAACTACCATATTACAGTTTGGTGATTGACATGTCTGGATTTACCAGGACGTCGGAAATAAAGATCTATTCGTGTGTCTGTTTAAACAGAGATGTAAAGACATTTACCAACAAGAGTGGTACAACGATGTCAAAGAATCGAAATCCTTAACTTACTATTCATATTTCAAGCTTCAAATCACACCAGAGACATATGTGTTAGCTATAAAAGCCTAAAACTGAGCCGAGTATTAACAAACTTTAGATGTAATTGTCATGATTTGCATGAAGGAGCTGCCAGATTTTCCCAAACTCCTGAAACAGGAAATACGACATGTTTTTTACTGCAACCATGGCACAGAAGATGAATGTCACGTGTTAATGATTTGTCCAGAATACAGTTACATAAGAATTAAATATTTACCCCAGGATTTTGTAGCCAGGCCCTCTTATGAAAAGTTTCTGATACTAAAACAAACTAATGACGATAATCTCCTATTTATGCGAGCTGTATTATTGTATCACAAAGTCGCAAGAACACAATCCGTTTGTGAACTAGTATCTTTTGTTACTCCACAGCATATATTAAGGTACGCTCATTGCAACATTTACGCCTTAATTTAAACATGATGTACTATTGGTTTATACGCCACATATACGAATAAACTGTCTGTCTGTTTTATAAATGACCGCCAACGTTACTGCTACAGGACCACCAGCCCTTTGAAATTCAGGAGCAGTTAAGCATATTTCAGTTGTTGCTTCGTCTTTGCTGCATCCTAAGTCTATCTTACCATTTAGGCACCGTTGTCCATGACGTTTTACAGCTAAATTTGTCAATGACTGTTATCTTTTAAGAGGTAACATTATCATTTGAGTAATATACTTCCTTCAGATATAAAAAAGAATCTTGTTTTCATCACACGACTACCGTTGTAAATTAAATACACAACAATAATACCATAACGGGTCTTGTCATAAAACAAAAATATGGTGATTTCTGGAATACTTGTTTTGTTATTCGTTTCAATCCCTTCATCTGTTGCTTCAAGTAACGACACAAATTATTAGAGCTTGCCGTGTGGACACGTTGGATAGGTGATCTGGAGAAACAGCTGAGCCTGAAGGGGTTTTACAACAATGACGCTTGAAGAAGATGTGGCAACGCCGATGTCATCAATGGACCGCGCTTTAGCACATTATTAGAGCTTCATCTGTCAACATCAAAACCGTCGGGGACAATGCTACACAAACAGCCAGCTCACACACTGAGGCCACTGGAGTCTATTCAGGACAGTGTCCAACAGTGAACATGGAAGGTAGCAGTGAACAAAGATACAGTATACTTCTCGCGCATGGCCACACCCTTCACGAAGACAACAGTGCCGATCGTTCAACTCTTACAAGACCCGTTCCTAAACATTAATATCAGTTATGATCGTTAGTAAATGGTGGCACGTTACCCTAGGCAAATGCTGAGTTGATTCTTCTGTCATGACACTCATTTGATGCTGTACATGCCAGTTAGTATGGTACCTACTAGGTATCCATTAGTTATATAAAAAAATATATTTATATATATAATAAATAAAATAACAATGCCTAATTTCAGGATGAGGGCAATCTAGATGGGATAAATACTCTTTTTTTATGTATCCGATATTTGAGATGAATATCATTACATTTTTGTGTGTCCATATCTTAACTCAGAACGTAAGATTTTTCTTCCTGAATGCTATTCAGCTGCACCGAATGTTTTCAGTCTCCCTTTCAATGTACACAACTCGGATTTATGAAAACACAAAGCACATTTTGTAATATTATCATGAAATGTGTTCAATCCTCATGCAAACCCTCTTCCGCCATCATGTAATTTGAGTTTATCGACCTCGGAGCAAATAACGTTCTGTTCTGTTCTGGCACATCATTCTGATTTATTGTGATTCTCCAGGGTCTTGGAGACAGACTAGATATCCCTTACAATCCCATTAGGCGTCCGGTAAAGTGGGAATAGCATGAAGTACAAATCAAACAAAAATAGAACAAAAACAAAACATCATTATATTTATAAGATTTATTGAGTTTTATCTTACAAACACGTTGATGACTTTGGAATTTGTCCAATGTAAATTATGCAAAGCATATGAAGTGTTTTGATAATAAAAAGGATGGATGAGGCAATTATAGTTGCTAGTTTCATCACCAAGTTGAACGCCCATAGGGGCATTCTTAACATAATTTCTGATAAAAACAAAGTACAGTGATACTTATTTAACGCCTTGACAAGTCATTTTCTTTGTTAAAAATAAGATGAAGAAAGAAACCAAAAACAGTTGCCAGTACCAGCACCTTCACTCATTCCAGGTTCATAACTGTATTTTAGAAAGGACATGAACTTGCCTAAACACTCAATATTCCTTTAACTTTCATCTCACAGCGCAGAAAAACAAACAGACAATGAATCTTTCACATGCAACGTACAGTCCTGGTTTTACCTGATAAGTTTATTTTTACTTTCCCACTTATTGAACTTAGTGCTCACACACATCAAATATCTAAGATAATCAAGAATAAATGTTCCTTTTCACGCATAACACTTTCAATTACACGGTTCGCATTTATTGGACAACAAAAATGCCAAAAACAATTTGAAATGTATGTTACACAATAACTATGATTACTTTATCGATTTACATAAGTGCACTCGGAATGTCTGACAGGCAAGACATTTACCAATATGTGTATTAAACTTGACATTTTATATGTACCTTGGGGATCAGAGTGCTATCGACGAGGGTATGTCTTCGGGGTATTACCTAATTACATATAATACAAAATACACTGTCGAGGCATGACTCGTTCCCCATAACCTTTAATACAGATGGATCGTTCAAATGGAAGCTGTTCAAACAAGTTGAAGTAAGAGAAAACCGTCGTTATGCCCATTTGATTGTATCAACAAGACAGTGATCAAACCGCCTCCGTGGTGTACTAGATAGAGCGTCTACCCACAGAGCGGAAGTTTGGAGGTTCGATCCTCTGGTCGCGTCATACCCAAAAATGGTAATAGGTGGTACCCCCTGTACAACCACAAGTACACACCAGCATGCACGACGCTATAGAAATTAGTATTCAAGCTAGGACGTGTTTTTTTTAAATGATCTGCTATCAAAATATCAAGGTATGATCGATTGATGTGAAGATTTTCCCCAGTCGTAACTTGATATCGAAATGATGACATTATTTGCACAGAATATTTGTAAACGAGTGTGCAAACACCGTTTGGTATGAAAAACATCTGATGTTAAAGCATGACACATATACTATCGAAATGAAAGCTGAGAAACTTATCATCAATCACAAGAACGTTACAAAATGTCTATCAAAATCATGAATTTATGAATCACTATCAAACACCGGGTGTTCGCGAAAAGGTGGGCGTATCCTGCTCCACGTTAGGCACCCATCAGAAACACATGCAAAGGCAAGTCAAGTGTTCATCTGAACAAACACGGTAACATATGGTACAAGTCAAAAGAAGGAATTACATCGGAAACTATTTCGGTCACTTATGGTCAAACGTGACCTGACTGATGTACGCTGTTTTATTGAGTTGACAAATACAAAATATAACACGTGCCAATTAAATACATACAGTCAATCAAGAGGCTTGTCATTTGATTTCAAACAAAACTGATCTAAATCCAACGAGTTCTTGTCCATTTATACGACGAATCTGGCACCAGGTGTTCCAAGTGCCATTACCAAGATTGGTAAAAGCACGCTCTTCAAGCAAGGCACCAATACCAGACCTTCTGACACCTGCGGTCCGTTGCAGAACTGACCACTGCATATGGTCAAGCACATCTGACCCATGGTTTGCTTGTCGAACGTACAGGTTGTGATGTTGGTAGCGGTAATAACTTTCAGTCTCCCTTCCTTGGCGAATGAGAAGGAATCGTTCTGATTCGATGTGCAGTCCCGGATGTAGCTGTACACCAGACCTGCAATTGAATCGTCGAGGCATTAGAGGAATTCCTATTTGTATCCATGTCTCAAACACACATTCAAGAGCGTATTCGTTATCCCTTTGAGTTCGTTATAACCGTACTTTACTGTAGCCTTAAAGGACGGACAGTGTAACTATTTGTTGGACAAATCCCGTCCTTTTTTAGTTGAATGTAGTTTTGGTTTTCGACACTGGCGTAACTGTTTTGTTTCATTATGGATATTTTTGGTGCAGTTGTTATTATCAGTCTTTGTTTTCAAAACTGAATAGTGATTATAATATTGAAACTATATTTGTGTCAACTGATTATACACTGTACAATACGTTAGGGCTCATGAATATTTTGTGGATATTTTTAATAGTGGAGAGTGAGTACACAACTTCACGAAATAGGATCCCTTACGGTCTTCCCCGTGTCTGACATCTTTCCCGATTGAGCCGCCAAGCTCCGAAAGTGCAAATTAAAAGTCTGCTGCTTTGAATAATATTTTAGTTAGATCACTGCATGTTGCATGATGTATGTTTTTTATTTCTGTACCGGCCAAAGGAAAGGGGTATTCAGCTGAGAGTGGGACTGAACCTGAGTTTCGAACCACACACAATAACGGACCTCAGCAGTTGTTTAATACAATCCCTCCAACTCTAACGAAATAAATGTACAAGCATTCTCAAAGCCAAACGTAGCTTATTCATCACATCGTGTGTTGACTTTCCCCTTTGCTTTGAAATGTCATAGCTGCTGAATTGGTCTGAGCAAGGTTGTATTCTTGTTTGTTAAAACATGAAATATAACTAAACTCTGCCTTGTAGTTTTATGTCATCTTTCCGCAATTCTGGATACGAATCTAGTTTTCGTTATTTCCCATTAAAGATTTAGAACGGTTTGAAAATTTGAGATGTGACCTAAATACGCAATATCGAGCTGTCATGTTCTATGTTGACAACAAAGTTTTCTTTTGTTCAGTTAGCTGTAGGATCAGTCTGTGATACCGTTAGTCCATATCCTCATAAATACACTTGTAAGTAGCCTTGTACGTTTGTTATATTTGTTAATTTAATGTTGATCAATATCAGTTTTTGTAATTTTTTTGAGTATGTGTGTGTTTAACGTAGATTACATGACACAAAGATCCAGCCGTAACGGATAAAGATTTATTTTTTCTCTGACAACAATATGCAACACTAAAAACAATATGTTCCATTTTTAAACGCGGTTTTCATCCTCAATGTTGAAAAGATGTATTCGAAACATGTTCAGTTGACACAGATTATATTGCTGACGAAACGTATGATTGCAATGTTTGATTAATCTTTTCGTGCTTAAGGATGACGACAAAATTTATAATATGTTGGTTTTGACGACTGCTAGGTGAACTGTTTCTGCATCTGTGACCTTGCATGACATATTTTATGTAATGAGCACATATTTGTCATGTATCCTTGCATGTTTTTTTTTTATAAAATAATTTTGCATGTGCACGAATAAGCGGTTTAAGTAAGTGGTTTTCTGTCTTTAATCCAAGCTGATTTTCTTGCGATATGTTGATAAAGGCAGTACAAGCATATTGTAAAATAGTTCCTTTGGGTCGCGAATATTAAGATGGTTAGTGTTTCTCTTGATGTAAATATAGCCCTTTTCACTCATTTAACTCATGAGCCTAATCATGTTAGAAGTCCAAAATTTGAAAGTGAAAAATAGAAAATCGGCTAGTTGTCACCCATAAAAAAACATGTCCAATAATATGTATACCACTGCTACAGTTTCTTCCGGGCTACAAGTTTGATGTAGACCTTTATATGCGGGGACCTTCAACTTGAACGAGTCTATGGCTAGTCACTTTTGACCTACCTAATTTAATGTAGACTTCGATCATACAGAAAGGCTGTGATGCAGAGCAGTTCCTCAACAGTTCCTGGTCTGTGTCGTTGTTGTTCAGATTCGCTTTGTGCAGGACGTCATAATCTCGACAGTCCGGATTGCTGCCAGTGTCCGTGCAAAAATAGCATGCGTTTCGGGAGTAGCCTCCCCTTGCCCCATCTGAAATTTGATTTTTAAATTATTAACTTCATGAATTTCCAACTTCCGTAATTATGTCTCTTTAGTTTGCTATGATCATATCGTTAGCGATATGATATTTAGTATGATGATGGCATAGGATCATTTGAGAATTTGTTCTGCTGCATTGTCATTTTTACCCTTGTGTTTAATAAAAGCATTGATCGATATTCCATTGATCAAGTCAGGGTATATAGTTCCGTTAATGTTCAATGTATGAAATACTTACACGAAATATTTAAAAGCTCTTCTTCCATTTCTTTAAAGTTGAACTCGTTTCTGAGAGACAGTTATCAACTAGCGTCTTGGAAATAATAATATTATTCGTCTGTAATATTGTACGATTCTGACTGTGTCCTATGTATGTGTTTGTGAATCACTACCAAGCACTGATGATACCGGGCGTTCGCGACAATGTGAGCCTACCCTGTCCTACAGTGGCACCCGTCACAAACACTTACAAAGGCATGTCAGCTGTTCACCTTAATATATAAAAGCGACAAAACCCTTTTCATAATGATAAGATACCTTTGCCAAAAGGAGAGGCGATTTACAATTCCGACTATATCAGGAGTGAGTGAGTGAGTATGGTTTTACGCCGCTTTTAGCAATATTCCAGCAATATCACGGCGGGGGACACCAGAAATGGGCTTCACACATTGTACCCATGTCGGGAATCGAACCCGGGTCGTCGGCGTGACGAGCGAACGCTTTAACCACTAGGCTACCCGACCGCCCCCACTATATCAGGAGCATGTGTTTATGAATCATTACCAAACAGCGATGACACCAGGAGTGCGGGAAAAGGTGAACGTATTCTGCCCCACCGTTGGCACCCAGCCAAAATGATCGACATAAGGAATTGCATCAGATATATTTTGGTCACCATTGCGTCAAATCTATAATCAACCATACAACCTAGTGAATGCTGTAATGACATGGACGCTGTAACCCTGCTGTAATGACATGAACGCTGTAACCCTGCTGTAATGACATGAACGCTGTAACCCTGCTGTAATGACATGAACGCTGTAACCCTGCTGTAATGACATGAACGCTGTTACCCTGCTGTAATGACATGAACGCTGTAACCCTGCTGTAATGACATGAACGCTGTAACCCTGCTCAAACAACTTCTGAGCAAGAGTCGTATGATGCTCTTTAAAATCTTCTTTGAAAAACATCTTATATACGTTCAGTAATGATACAGTAAACTACGCTTATAACGAACTTACGGATATAACGAACTTACTTTTTGGTCCCGACTAGTTGCTGTAGTTATGCTGTATATATGCTTATAACGAACTACGGTTATAACGAACTAAAATTAGTAGTCCCTTTGAGTTCGTTATAACCGTACTTTACTGTACTTCCCTTTTGCTATAACAAATTACAAACACCATAATAACCAGGGTACCGCTACGATGTCCTCCAATACTATAATGATCCCACCTTGAGGAAAGAAAATCGATGTTGCCACATGTCATAACGCCTTCGGCGATCCACCACAAGGTTTTCTTATGATAGGTGTTATTATCGACGATTGCACAAATGTGTTATTACAATATTAATAACAATGTCCATACACGGAACAATGGGAATTGGTTTTCAGAAGGGGTTCGGTAACAAGGATGTGTGTCTAATTCATATTGACTCAAGCCTCAATATCGACCCGGTAAGACGACGAAAAATTAATATTTCAAACACTATAGCATAGGTGTGCCAGCACAATCATAACGAGCTCGGCCACTGAAGCAGCTGATTATGTTTATGCATTAATAATTCACCTTTCTGCCAAAGGAAATCCAGGTATGTTTATATTGTATATTGTAATACTGATATCAACAAATGACAGCCCTTTCTTTGTTGATGGTCTTTAAAAATGCAATGTCATGACTAGGAATAGATACAAGAGCCAAACCTTTTCACAAAATGAACATATTTTCCTAACGACAAAGAGCGAATTGATAATTGATGTCATTTTCAAAAATACGGGATGCTGGCCACATACTTATCCTGCTGTCTGTGATTGGAAATCAAGCAAGATAAAATATAAAATTGTTTCTCCTCATTTTGGAAATAGAGACTGAAAAAGCGTATGGATACATTTGGAAACGTTGTTAAACACTGGGTTGGTTATTGTTATGGTAATGCTTAACAACAGAAAAATCCAAACAATGGTGATTATGCATATTATTAAAGTGAGTATGGTTTTACGCCGCTTTTGGTAATTATCTAGTAATATCAGGGAGGGGCACCAGAGATGGGCTTCACACATCGTACCCATGTAGGGAAACGAGCCTGGGCATTGGAGTGACGATGAACGATGAACACTAGGCTACTCCCCCGCTCCTAAATCAAAAGGACACGGGGAGCCTAGTGGGTAAAGCGTTCGCTCACCACGCCAAAGACCCGGGTTCGATTCCCGACATGGGTACAATGTGTGAAGCCAATTTCTGGTGTTCCCCGCCGTGATATTGCTGGAATATTGCTAAAAGCGGCGTAAAACCATACTCACTCACTCACTCAAAAAGGACAGGTGTATTCGTCGTGGAAAGGAAGCGGAATTTCCACACTGAGCGACAGCTTGAGACAACAGCAGCAACTGATCAATAAAACACAAAACAATGAACGCAGTGCCCATTGGTAAATATGAAACCTGTTTGAAAATGCACAGCAATCACATTCCGCAAAAATAGTTCCCAGCAAGATAACTTATGAGAAATAAACGTGTTTTCCTGTCTATAAGGGTTTTGGGGCAGCTTAGTGGTTACAGCATTTGGTTGTCACGACATGGACCATGGCTCTGTTCCACGGACCGCCTCCGTGGTCTAGAGGTAGAGCGTCCGCCCGGAGAGCGGCAGGTCGGGGGTTCCATCAGTGGGGTATTCATGTTGACCTGCGGCGTGGTATCCAAGTGTGCTAGCACCATAAAAATCGGCATTCGTCTGGACCACACGCACCGACGCACCGACGCACCGACGCACGCACGCACGGACACACGTACGCACGGACACACGCACGCACGCACGCACGCACGCACACACAGACACACACACATTCCTACAATATTATTGCGTAAATCACCAGGAATTAGCTTCACACCTTGTACGGATTTCTGAGTCTTTGGCGTGATATGCGAACGCTTTAACCGTCAGCCTAACCGGCGCATAACAAACAGGAAGGTTTTCATTCCATTCAGCCTCACGGTCTGCCAAACGTGACTGCGGAAGACAATTACTCATGTGTTACACAAGCCTTCGAGTTTCTCATCCTAAAGGTAATAATCATCAGCCAAGAGGTGTCATATCTTATCATCGTTAACGAAGGCGGATCATCATAACCTCCCAAACTGATTGCGTTATGGAATATTCCGGAACATAGCTGATTAATTCAATTATCTCAAGTTACTGAACAAATACCAAGATACAATGACAGAAAGTCCAATAAGACTTAATCCTCCACTATTTTCATCTCGAAATGATGGAAAACTATCATTTACTGTAGAACCCCGGCCAAACCACTACGATAAACTTAATTCGATTAACAAGATATTGCTCCTGGCTATGATATACTCTTCAAAAATAGAAACGCATAGGTGTTTTGAGAATTCCAATTAGATTTTTCTTTCCCAGCAATCGTCATAAAGACAAGTCCTAGGTTTGAATCCCGTTAATCATGTCATGTTTGTTGTGCATTGCGTGCAAACACATCTCAAAATGTTTTTTTGTAAACGTTTATCAGCAAAAAGGATGCACGTAAATTGCTTTCAGAGAAGGTTTTCAGCACCGTGCACGTGCAATGTGTTGGAAACAAGAGTAGAGACACTGACTATAAAAGACCGTACAAAATTTATCAGTTCATTACGAATTTTCTGACGTGAAAGGAGATCGAAAAAGCCAAGATTAACTGCAGCTGACCGAAATATCGCCATTGGACGTTTGGAAGCAGGGGAGTCCCAGTCTGCCGTTGCAAGACACTTCAACGTTCACAAAAGCACCATATCTCGACTATGGGATCCATATACCCGCTCTAATTCGACTCAAGAGCATCCCAGAAGTGGAAGACCAAAAGTGATCACCCCTGCTCAGGATCGGTACATCCTGTTGCATCATCTTCGGAATCGATTTGCTACAGCAACGGACACTGCAGGACAAGTGCCTGGTATGGGAAGAATTTCCGACCAAACCATCAGAAATCGTCTGATTGAAGTGGGAATTCGAGCGAGTGGGTCGTATTACCTCATGTACATGATGAACTGACAAATGATGACGTAGACAAACATACAGTTCCGTCGTCAGCAGTGGGTCTTATTACCTTATGTACATGATGAACTGACAAATGATGACGTAGACAAACATACAGTTCCGTCGTCTGCAGTGGGTCGTATTACCTCATGTACATGATGAACTGACAAATGATGACGTAGACAAACATACAGTTCCGTCGTCAGCAGTGGGTCGTATTACCTCATGTACATGATGAACTGACAAATGATGACGTAGACAAACATACAGTTCCGTCGTCAGCAGTGGGTCGTATTACCTCATGTACATGATGAACTGACAAATGATGACGTAGACAAACATACAGTTCCGTCGTCTGCAGTGGGTCGTATTACCTCATGTACATGATGAACTGACAAATGATGACGTAGACAAACATACAGTTCCTGTCAGCAGTGGGTCTTATTACCTCATGTACATGATGAACTGACAAATGATGACGTAGACAAACATACAGTTCCGTCGTCAGCAGTGGGTCGTATTACCTCATGTACATGATGAACTGACAAATGATGACGTAGACAAACATACAGTTCCGTCGTCTGCAGTGGGTCGTATTACCTCATGTACATGATGAACTGACAAATGATGACGTAGACAAACATACAGTTCCTGTCAGCAGTGGGTCTTATTACCTCATGTACATGATGAACTGACAAATGATGACGTAGACAAACATACAGTTCCGTCGTCAGCAGTGGGTCTTATTACCTTATGTACATGATGAACTGACAAATGATGACGTAGACAAACATACAGTTCCGTCGTCTGCAGTGGGTCGTATTACCTCATGTACATGATGAACTGACAAATGATGACGTAGACAAACATACAGTTCCGTCGTCTGCAGTGGGTCGTATTACCTCATGTACATGATGAACTGACAAATGATGACGTAGACAAACATACAGTTCCGTCGTCAGCAGTGGGTCGTATTACCTCATGTACATGATGAACTGACAAATGATGACGTAGACAAACATACAGTTCCGTCGTCTGCAGTGGGTCGTATTACCTCATGTACATGATGAACTGACAAATGATGACGTAGACAAACATACAGTTCCTGTCAGCAGTGGGTCTTATTACCTCATGTACATGATGAACTGACAAATGATGACGTAGACAAACATACAGTTCCGTCGTCAGCAGTGGGTCGTATTACCTCATGTACATGATGAACTGACAAATGATGACGTAGACAAACATACAGTTCCGTCGTCTGCAGTGGGTCGTATTACCTCATGTACATGATGAACTGACAAATGATGACGTAGACAAACATACAGTTCCTGTCAGCAGTGGGTCTTATTACCTCATGTACATGATGAACTGACAAATGATGACGTAGACAAACATACAGTTCCGTCGTCAGCAGTGGGTCGTATTACCTCATGTACATGATGAACTGACAAATGATGACGTAGACAAACATACAGTTCCGTCGTCTGCAGTGGGTCGTATTACCTCATGTACATGATGAACTGACAAATGATGACGTAGACAAACATACAGTTCCGTCGTCAGCAGTGGGTCGTATTACCTCATGTACATGATGAACTGACAAATGATGACGTAGACAAACATACAGTTCCGTCGTCTGCAGTGGGTCGTATTACCTCATGTACATGATGAACTGACAAATGATGACGTAGACAAACATACAGTTCCTGTCAGCAGTGGGTCTTATTACCTCATGTACATGATGAACTGACAAATGATGACGTAGACAAACATACAGTTCCGTCGTCAGCAGTGGGTCGTATTATCTCATGTACATGATGAACTGACAAATGATGACGTAGACAAACATACAGTTCCGTCGTCTGCAGTGGGTCGTATTACCTCATGTACATGATGAACTGACAAATGATGACGTAGACAAACATACAGTTCCTGTCAGCAGTGGGTCTTATTACCTCATGTACATGATGAACTGACAAATGATGACGTAGACAAACATACAGTTCCGTCGTCTGCAGTGGGTCGTATTACCTCATGTACATGATGAACTGACAAATGATGACGTAGACAAACATACAGTTCCGTCGTCTGCAGTGGGTCGTATTACCTCATGTACATGATGAACTGACAAATGATGACGTAGACAAACATACAGTTCCGTCGTCTGCAGTGGGTCGTATTACCTCATGTACATGATGAACTGACAAATGATGACGTAGACAAACATACAGTTCCGTCGTCTGCAGTGGGTCGTATTACCTCATGTACATGATGAACTGACAAATGATGACGTAGACAAACATACAGTTCCGTCGTCTGCAGTGGGTCGTATTACCTCATGTACATGATGAACTGACAAATGATGACGTAGACAAACATACAGTTCCGTCGTCAGCAGTGGGTCTTATTACCTCATGTACATGATGAACTGACAAATGATGACGTAGACAAACATACAGTTCCGTCGTCTGCAGTGGGTCGTATTACCTCATGTACATGATGAACTGACAAATGATGACGTAGACAAACATACAGTTCCGTCGTCTGCAGTGGGTCGTATTACCTCATGTACATGATGAACTGACAAATGATGACGTAGACAAACATACAGTTCCGTCGTCTGCAGTGGGTCGTATTACCTCATGTACATGATGAACTGACAAATGATGACGTAGACAAACATACAGTTCCGTCGTCTGCAGTGGGTCGTATTACCTCATGTACATGATGAACTGACAAATGATGACGTAGACAAACATACAGTTCCGTCGTCAGCAGTGGGTCGTTTTACCTCATGTACATGATGAACTGACAAATGATGACGTAGACAAACATACAGTTCCGTCGTCAGCAGTGGGTCGTATTACCTCATGTACATGATGAACTGACAAATGATGACGTAGACAAACATACAGTTCCGTTGTCTGCAGTGGGTCTTATTACCTCATGTACATGATGAACTGACAAATGATGACGTAGACAAACATACAGTTCCGTCGTCTGCAGTGGGTCGTATTACCTCATGTACATGATGAACTGACAAATGATGACGTAGACAAACATACAGTTCCGTCGTCTGCAGTGGGTCGTATTACCTCATGTACATGATGAACTGACAAATGATGACGTAGACAAACATACAGTTCCGTCGTCACTTGACGTCAGGTCACTGTGGTCCCCTTAAAGCAGTGGTATTGGTTTGAGTGTTCTTTGTGATTCACCGTTTGCCGCTAGAAATGCCATTTTTTAAAGTTACAGACGTCTTTGCAATGGTGTTGATACATGGAGAAACTAGACAAAACAGCCTACTATCCTAATTTCACACACACACATCCGCGCACACACACACACGCACGCACACACATACGCACACACATACACATACACATACACACATACGCAGACACACACATACATACACACACACATACGCACACACACCATATAGAATGGTTGGTCCCTCAGCCTTAAATATGCACTCACAATATCATTCCCTTTCTTAGAAATACATTTCTTAAATTAAGCAGCTCATTTGTTCCAAAACGGGTCCTTGTAAACCCTTATCCCTTGTATTGCAATCGTCAATGGTGGTAAATCAAAATTGCCTTCAGCCAATACAATGTCCTGGCCTTTCTCGCCATGACGAGAAGGATCAGCAGGCTGTTCAGGACGATGTTGGGATATAACACTGATTTCAGTGGACCTCCTCCGTGGTCTAGTGGTAGAGCGCCTGCTCGGAGAGCCGAGGTTCATGGGTTCGATCCCAGGCCGCGTCATACCAAAAAACGCGGACTGATGGAACTAATGCTCGCATCATTAAGTGTCTGATTGGTCACACGGACTGGTCGGCTCAAACTCAGTATACTGTGTCTGATGGGGTATTCATGTTAAACTGCGGCATGGTATCTAAGTGAGCTAGCACTAGAAAAGCGGTATAAGCCCGGTCTAGTACAAGCAGCCACACACACACGCACGCACGCACGCGCGCATGTACGGCACTATATAAGTGCAATAATCTTGAATGCGACGTTAAACCTTATTTCACCTCACTTCACCTGTCAAGGCATATTTGGTAAGATAGTAGTGGTAATATTGGTATTTGTGTTATCATGTTTGCCGATGCCAAGGATAACATTTCGCAGTATATTACGGTTATATTTTCTCTGAAGCAATCATACGATGATTTCCACGTATATACTGTAGTGTCGCGGAATATCTGCGTGTATCTGTACGTGTTGGTCGACATTCACGAAATTTAACATT